>NC_055986.1:140857929-141083185 GCF_018446385.1 Zingiber officinale
TGATTCAGATTATTTTTCATGTTTAATTAATTTTTTATTTAAATATGATAATTCTAAAGAACTTTGAGGTTAGGATAGAAGATACCTTGTTCGAACCTTCGAAAATGAGTGCGGACTCGTGGCTTGATCCGTCTTTGGACTCGTCATCTTATTCCGACTCACTTTCTGATTCCGATCCTGTTGCAATCAGCGTGAGGTGGTTGTGGTGCTTTTGATCTTCGGCATCCGATTCTTCTAAAGATGATTTGTCCCATGTCTCCTTGAGTGCCTTTTTCTTTCTAGTTGTTTTGGATTTGTTGTCTTTCACCTTTGGGCACTCGTGCTTATAGTCTCCTTTCTTGTTACACCCATAGCATGTGATCTTCGCCTTCATGTCATTTGACTTGATTATCATTTGTAGGTCCTTCTTCGATAAGTTGCTCTTTCTTCTTGTGGAAATTTTTCTACCATGTTCACAAGTTGTTGTTCTTCGTCTTCTGAGTCAAATTCAGATTCTGGCTATGGTTTGTTCTTCTGTTTAGCTTCTTTTAAGGGACATACAAAAAGAGTAATACCTTTCTCAACTTGTTTTGAGTTAATCTGTTCATGGAATTCAAGTTCACAAAACAATTCATCGAGTTTTAATTTAGATAAGTTTCTCAAAATTTTATAAGCATCCACGATAGATGCCCACAGTGCATTTCGAGGAAACGCGTTTAGAGCATACCTTATCAAGTCTCGGTTCTCCATTTGATGACCAATTGTATGAAGCACGTTGAGGATGCGCTTTATCCTTGCATGTAGTTAACTTGCAGATTCTCTTTCCTGCATTTTTATGTTAAATAATTTACTTAAATAAAGGTCCCTTTTTGTTATCTTTGCGTCGTTGGTTCCCTCGTGAAGTTCAATAAGTTTATCCCACAGCTCCTTTGCACCAATTTAGTTTATATCGAAAAAGATTAAAACAAAATAGAAAGAAACAAATATCACCCCTTTTGCCTGATTGGTGGTTGTACCAATTCAGAGTAATACCTGCTCTGATACCACTTGTAGGATCAGAAAGAATGCTAGAAGGGGGGAATGAATAGCGATCATCAAAAAATTGATTTTAAAATAGATACGAAACATAAGAATAAAAAGCAATGCTAACACAACCAAGTTTTTTTCTTGGTTTGGAGCCTTCAAAGACTCCTACTCCAAGGCCCGCACTCGTCAAGTGCTTTCATTGGGCAATCCACTAATAGTTCAAAATGGTTACAAATTGCAAGTACAAGAACTATATATAAAAATTATTGATAATAAGAAACTAATTAAAGTTGAAGTTCGGTTGTCAATGGTGCGTAGCAGCTTTACGGGAGCCTTTTCGGAGCATCGAGCAAAAGAGAAATTCGTTGCAGTTGTTGTTCTAAAGATCCGTATTGAAGGCCTTTAAATAGGTCCATTCCGGGCGCTTGGAACACCTCTGAGCGCCTGGAACCCCTCCGGGCGCCTAAACCACGTGGCTCGGTCAATCGACACTCTGCACATAAGCTTATGGATCAATTTTCGGGTCCGGGTGCCTGGACCGAGTCCGGGCGCCTGGATCACTTGGGCGCCCACGGCCCTGTCTAGGCCAGCCTCGTTCAGGCACCCGTACCTCGGGCGCCCAAACTCCTTCCAGGCGCTGGACCCCTTTTCTTCAGCCTTTCCACCTGCAAGAAAATATTAGTCCAGGCAATCAAAATATATTTTACCCTACAAAACAGAGTTAGCACAACATAATAGATTATGAGTAGTAATTAGATCCTGTCTCCCCAAGACCAAGATCTAGTCAAGGTCTCAGCTTAGGTTTCCTAAATGGACCTAAGTTGGACCGACACCTACAGTTCCCTCAATGGGGAACGCATCTTCACTGGATCTCTCCTCTAGTTGCTTACCTTTACTTACTACTTACAGTCACTCGACTTACCTCTGATCCATCAAGTCTTCCCGCCAGTTGTCAGGTCCGCATAATTAATTAGACTTCGGTCGGTTGTCAGGTCCCGCGGACCCAACCGGACTTTCTGCTAGATATCGGGCCCCACAGACCTATCTGGACTTTGCACCAGCTATGGGCCCCGTGGACCTAGCTAGATTTCCCATCAGCTATCGGGCCCCGCGGACCTAGTTAGATTTCAGCCTAGTGTTAGGTCCTTCAGACCAGTTAACTCCTGCACACTTGGTAGAAACGTTAGACAAACAACTTATCTAACTTTAACCTATTTGTCATATATCAAAACTAGACTGTTAGTGCAACCTGCACCAACAGACTCAATCATCTACTTGGCATACTCTTCGCATTATCCGATCATCCGTCTGTTTGCTCGGCCCCCGACTCGGCACTACCTGCCTATTCACTCGGCACCATTCGACCACCCACTCAGCATTCGCCTGATCGCTCATTTGGCATTCGACTGATCGCCCGCTTGACATTCGTCTAATCATTCACTCGACATTCGTCCAATCGCCTACTCAACATTTGCCCGATCGCCTGCTTAACATTCGCCCGATTGCCCATTTTACATTCGTTTGATCGCTCACTCGGCATTCGTCCGATCGCCAACTCGACATTCGCTCGATCGCCTATTCGGCATCCGCTCAGCACTGCTTTTCATTACTCATTCAACATCGCTACCACCGTTCGATCAACACAACTTCCATCGCTTGCTCGACATCATTTTTTGTTGTTTACTAGACTCCATTTTTCGTCACTCGTATGGCACCACTACTATCGCAATCATGTGCTTGGCATTATATGATGGACCCAATGATTTGACTCTGTAGTCAAGAGTGATTCAGGCTTTACGACAGGTTGTCTAGTTAGTCGGACATGCGCCTCCTTCGACTATACTTGAAGGGGAGACTTGTGATTTAGATGCATCGGAGGGACCCCACATGAATTAGGGAGAGTGGGGGAGGGCATTTTGGTCATTCTACTGTACATCCTCTTTTTAGGTCTTTGGGCTTGGACAAAAGGGGGGTCTTTGTGGTTTCAACCACCACCACCACAACGCAAGCTAATGCCACCTTCATCATCTACTAGCATCCACGTCGCCAACAATAGCCCCATTCTTCTCCCTCTTCCTAATCTCCACTGCCTCTCACGCAAGAGGCCGCTACTGTGCCGCCTCCCTCGGACGTCGTTGCCACACCCTCCTCTCCTCTCCACCACCCAGCCAAATTCCACCGCCTTTTTGTTTCCACATGGGCCCAGCATAGCAGCCGCATCCTCACAGGAATGCTGACAACCTCTCGCCTCAACTAGCGGTCGCCGCCATCTCACCGCTACAAGCCACTACCACCACCAGCGGCCACCGCCTCCGGCGCCACCTCCAACGGTCGCTACCACCCTCTAACACCGCTTTCAAGTGGCCAGTGCTTACCTCTAGCAGCCTCTACACTGCTGCACGCTTTTAGCATCAATCCAACCCCCGATCCGTGTTGGCATGCACTTTTGATATGATCCAACACCACGGGCGTGCACCTCGCTATTGTGTTCTGGTCTTTAAGTCGATATGATGTTCCAACTTTCGATCTGATATTGTGTTACGGCCTTCAAGCCGAGGCTATATTCCAGTCTTCACGTCGTCCAACCTGTTGGAACCCCAAGGTAGTTTTGATGTGATCAAACAAGTTAGGTTAGGTCCTATTGGATTTAACCATGTGTCTAAGTGTATAGGAACTTAGGAGCACAGGAAGTCGAGCAAAAGACGCAGCTAGCAAGAAGGACGGCACGGGAGAGAGCCGGTGGGGTTGGTGCGTTTAAGGAATGAGGTGCTGCGGAAGAGTATGCTGGCGAACGAGAAGGGCGCGTAGCATTTCCGACGGACGAAAAGCCAGAGCGGAAGGTTGATTGAGAAGGCCGGAACTTGAGTTCGGGTGAACCCTATTTTGGATGGTTGAAATCACCCAAGCGAGTGGAACCGGAGCGGAAGACCTTAATCGAGGTGAGCCGAATAGGAGCGGAAGACCCGGACGAAAAAAGTCAATTGTGTTAACTTTCCTGGTCCAAGCGCTCGGACCAGGTCGGGGCACCCGGACTGGTTGGGGCACCCGGAACCAATCCGGGGCACCCGAACCATCCGGGCGCCCGGAACTCAAACTTTACCCGAATCAACGTGTCGTTTAACCGTTGCATTGGGGATAGAATTCTATCCCATTCCAGTCGCCTGGAACTCTTTCAGGCTCCCCGACCAGGGCTATAAATACAACCCCGATTCAAGAGGTTCAATAGAACACTTGTGATTCATTCTAGATTTGTTTTGTTCTGTAATTGAGTACTTCAACTGCTATAAGAGGCTTTTCTGCTAGAAGGAGATTATTTACTAAGCTCCAACTTCCTTGGATTAACAACTTCCCCGGTTGTAACCAAGTAACTCTTCCGTGCCTCTTTTTTTCAGCCATTTATTTTATTTATGCAAGTGTTAGATTAATTAAGCCGTAAATTCAAGAAAGGTTCTTTTTATTTGTCAGGGTTATTCATCTCCATCTAGTCGGCCGCCAATGGTCCTTCACGACCTGTGTGTCGTGTTCCAGCCTATGTGACATGTTCCAACCTGTGTGTCGTGTTTCAACCTGTGTGTCATTATCATATCCCGGCCTACGTGTCGCAATCATATTTCGTCTTACATGTTGCCTTCCGGATTTATGCCGCATTTAGCTTCGTGTCGTCAAATCTAGCTTCTCATCTGGCTCACATTCATCTATTCTTCACTACAAAAAAATATAGTTTTACCAACGGGCTTACCGACGGAAACAATTTCCATTGGTAATATTGGAAATCACTGACGGAATTAAATATTCCGTCAGTATTATTTCCATTACCGATGGAATTAAATATTCCGTCAATGATTTTCAGACATTACCGAAGGAATATTTGATTCCGTTGGTAATCTTTTTTTAAAAAAAAAAAAATTGATTCACCGACGGAAAAAGACTTTCCATCGGTAAAAAAATCTTTACCGACGGAATCTAGATTCCATCGGTAAAGCCGACTAAAAAATGAACCCTAAACCTTTCCTTTCTTTCCACGCGCGCACGGCAGCAACTTCTTCCTCCTCCCCGATTTCGCCGGTAAGAGCTCTCCCTCATTTTTCTTTTCCTCTCTCTGTGGCCACCAGCGCCCGGCTGGCCTTTGTGGCGGCCGGTGCTGGTCATTACCTGCCACCAGTGGCCTGCTGGCCGCTGTGCCAGCTAGCAACAGCCTGCTGGCCTACTGGCCGCTGTACAAGCCGGCAGCGACCTCCTGGCCATTGTACCGGCCGCCAGCGGCCTGCTGGATGTTGTGCCGACCGCCAGCGAAATGTTGGCTGTTGTGCTGGCCTGCGCCGGTTGTCTTTCCACTTGTTAATTTTTTGATAAATTTTGTGCTAAATTATTTTTATTCTGTAAACAGGTAGCATTTGCTGCTCTTCTCCGGTAGACTTTCACATCTTCAGGTATAATTTATTTTATTATATTTTATATTATTTAACATGGTTTAATTTAGATATATGTTATGTTTGTATATTAATCTGTAACATAATATCATTCTTTTGTTTGTTTTGTGTTTGTACGTTAATCTAAGCTAATTTCTAATTCTCAATTTATTAGTTTTAGGTGAAAATATCTATGAACAAAGCTTGGATGTATAATCGATTAGAAAATGGATTTATTAGAGATGATTTTATTGTTGAAGTTGAAGAATTTGTCAACTTTGCTAAAAGTCATCCAGAATGTATGAATGGTGCAGAATTAAAGTGTTCGTGCAATCATAAAAATTGTCAAAATAGAACTTTCCGTGATAAAGATACTGTAAAAATGCATATATGTAGGAATGATTTTGTGCCAAATTACTATAATTGGTACTGTCACGGAGAACCTTATTTGTATGAACCAATTGGGCCTTCCGGTGGTTCATCATCTGGCACAACTTTTACTGCGCATGACTCATCAACTTATGATATTGGAATGCAATCAATGGTTCATGATGCAATGAATGCCGCAGTTGATTATTCCAATATAAACGAAAGACCTACACCTGAATATCAGCAACTATATGAAATGTTAAAGGCTAGTGAAAGAGAAGTGTGGGAAGGCATTCCCTCAGGTCATTCGTAATTATCAGCTACTGCAAGGTTATTGAATATGAAAGCAAAACATCATTTTTCTGAAAGATGTTACGATGATATTTGTCAATTGATGTCAGAGTTACTTCCTGCTGACAACATAATGACAGATAGTTTTTACAGTACCAAGAAATTGGTTAGAGGTTTAGGTTTGCCGGTAAAAAAGATTGATTGTTGTGTAAACAACTGCATGGTATTTTGACATGAAGATAACGAACTGGGTCAATGTAAAATCTGTACTCACCCTCGTTATAAGAATGGTACTCGCATACCAGGGAAGAAGAAGAAAAATATTGCTTGGAAAGTGATGTATTATTTCCCTTTAATTGCTAGACTTCAATGTTTGTATGCATCTGTCGCTACAGCTTCTCACATGACGTGACATCATGAACATGAGCATGAAGGAGGTATTATGTGTCATCCTTGTGATTCCTCTACATGGAAACATCTTGATACTGTATTTTCCTCGTTTGCAATGGAATCACGTAATGTGAGATTGGGACTTTCCGCTGATGGATTTCAACCATTTGGTCAATCGGGATAGCAATATTCATCCTGGCCAGTTATATTAACATCATACAATTTACCATCCTGGATGTGCATGAAAGATGAATTTATGTTCCTTACTGTTCTTATTCCTGGTCCAACCAATCCTAAAGAGAATATAGATGTTTTCTTGCAACCGTTAATTGCATAATTAAATGATTTATGGAATATAGGGTCAGTGACTTATGATGTTGCAAGTAAATCTAATTTTAGATTGCATGCTGCATTATTATGGGCGATCAGTGATTTTTCAGCATATTCAATGTTGTCAGGATGGAACACGGCGAGTAAATTAGCGTGTCCACACTGCATGACAGATTCTGATGCCTTTTCATTACCTTGTAGTCAGAAAGTATCCTGGGTTGATAATCACCGAAAATTTTTACCTATTGATCACCCTTTCAGGTGGAATAAGAAAAACTTCCTAAAAAATGTTGTAGTCAGAAAACCTCCTCCAACATTCCATACATCAAGTGAAGAAATCATTGAACAAATAGACAGTTATGGATTTCTACCAGTATCTCAATCTGGTTCTGATGAGATAAATAGATACATTATTAGGATGTGCCAGTGTGGTTGGAAAAAATGAGTATTTTTTGAGAGCTCCCCTATTGAAGTATCTACTCATTCGACATAATTTAGATGTCATGCATGTTAAGAAAAATTTCTTCGATAATATCTTTAACACTGTGATGAATGTGCCTGGAAAAACTAAAGACACTGCAAAATCTCGTGAAGAATTAAAAGAATTAGTAAACAGACTAGAGTTGCATCAAAATGAAACAACTAATAGATTTCCAAAGGCTTGTTATACATTAGACAAAGACAAGAAGCAGACTTTATGTAGTTGGTTGAAGGAAGTAAAATTCCCAGATGGGTATGCCTCAAATATGTCTCATTGTGTAGATATGAATAGGTTAAAGATATTTGGGATGAAGAGTCATGACTGTCATGTATTCATGCAAAGACTTATTCCAGTAGCTTTCCATGATTTACTTCCGTATAATGTTTGGCAAGCTCTCACAGAATTAAGTCTATTTTTTAGAGATTTGATAGCGAGGTGTATTACGATGGATGATATGCTTCGGCTAGAAATAGACATTCCTCTCATATTATGTAAGTTAGAGCACATATTTCCACCCAGTTTTTTTGATTCAATGGAGCATCTGTCGGTATATTTGCCATTTGAGGCACAAATAGATGGTCCTGTGCAATATAGATGGATGTATCCATTTGAACGGTTTTTGAGAAAATTAAAGAATAATGTTCATAACAAAGCAAGAGTTGAGGGCTCAATATGTAATGCTTATCTGGTTGAAGAAGCATCTTCTTTCTGCTCCTATTATTTTGCTGATAATGTCAAAACCAGACATCGCAAGGTTCCAAGAAATTATTATAATGCTCAAGCAATAGACCATTCGATGCTTTCTATTTTTAAGTTTCCTGGCAAACCAATGGGTGCATCTATTTCTAGATTCTTAACTCTAGAAGAATACCATGCTGCAAGAATATACATACTCTTAAATTGTGAAGAGGTCAAACCATACATAAAGTAAGTTGACTTCTCTAATTTAAAAATGATCCCCCGTTTAAGTTGTTGCTTGATATCCCATTTACCTTAAATTTACCTTCTTCTCCAGCTTATATGAACAACAACTATATCTACAAAATCCATCAATGGATACAGATGTCGTAGCTGAAATGTTAGAGGTTGAATTTGCATTATGGTTTGAAATATATGTAAGTTGGAGATTTTATCAAATATTTAAGTTTATGTGGGTTAAGTAGTGTTCTAATGTCAACTAATTGTGTAGGTTAAAGACCGTAGAATTTCAAATGTGAGAGATGATAGGATCATGAATCTTGCATCAGGACCCCTTCGTAAAATAAAGGTCTACTCTGGTTTCTATGTTAATGGCCTCAAATTCCACATGGCACTACGAGATTCACGGAGATTAACCTATAATTCTGGTGTTTACGTCAAAGGATCTATGGACAACAATAACACTCAGTATGATTACTATGGTAGACTTGAGGAAATCATAGAAGTTGAATATCCTACATTACCTATTAAGAGGTGTGAGCTATTTAAATGTTCATGGTATGATCCTACCCCAAGAATAGGTACCAGAATACATCCAAAGTATATAATTTAGTTGAGGTTAATACAAACAAAAGGTTCAACAAGTTTGAACCTTTTATTTTCGGGGTACAAGCAGCACAGGTTTTCTAACTTGAATACCCTACGAAGAGAAGAAGACCCAGTGAATGGTTGTCTGTTTGTCGAATGAAGCTGATGTGCGTAGATTGTATACACTTATTGGCATGTTTTGACGCACATTCACATACTTTGAGCAAGCTTGATCTATGCATTTTCATACTTTCAGCTTTCCTTTTTAGCATATTTGCTCTCTTTGTTCGGAAATCTGCTTTTGTGCATTTTCTGTACACAGGAGTTGAAATTAGTGAAGATTTCATGTTCGAAGCCAAATCTATGAGCAAAGCAAGGGAAGAAGGTGCCCTACCTGAACCACACACTGCCCTGCTCTGGGGGGTTGCCCAGGACGTGTGGAGATCACGGGCCAGAAGGTTGCAGCAGGAAACGAAATGGTCATGGCCGTGTGAACCTCACACGGCCGTGCAAGGATCTGAAGAACCTAAACATGAGAAGAAGCCTAGGTCGTGTGCATCACACGGCCATATGAGTTTTCCAGAGACAGGAGAAGTCTCGGCCGTGTGTCTCACACGCCCGTGTGAGGTTCTCAATGGCAGGGAAGGAAGCAGGTTGTGTGCATCACATGGCCGTGCCAGATTTTCAGAGGCTAAGGCAGTTCAGTCCGTGTAGATCTACATGGCCATGTAAAGGGGCCATTGTCGGATGTTTTCCACGGTCGTGTCTCACACATGGCCATGCAAGGCTGGCAGAGAGGAGAGTGGACAGGGTCGTGTGAACCTCACACGGCCGTGCCACGGGGTCGTGTGACACCCAAACTTCACCTCTATTTAAACTCTTCTTCAAGATTTGAAAAGGGATCTTCTCCCTCTTGGGAGAGAGCGAGATTTGAGTCTTTACTTCCAATCTTGGGAGGATTTCTGGGTGATCTAAAGGTAGATCTTCAACGGATACAACTTCGGCAGCGTGGATTTGATCCGAAGACCAAGCTTCATCTTAGATAAGTTTTCTTTCTCTCCTCTTCTTGGATTGGGGATCAAGAAATGCTTGTAATCTTTGTATTTTCATATTTCTCTCTTCGATTCATGGAGTAGATATCTTTGTTTTAGGATGAGGGAGTATTTGTATGATGAATTGATGTAAACTCTTGTGGATTTGTCATTGTCTTGCTTCTATGATATTGTCTTGTTTGTATCAATTCAATCTTGAATGAATTGTTGTGCTGTGGATCTAATTCTCATTTTATATTGATTGTTTGAATGTCATATGGATCTTATAAAGATTATCTCCTACTCGATTTTTCGAGGAAAGCACGCGAAAGGTGCAAGCCCGTGTAAGGACGTTTGAGGGATAAGATTTAGGGAAACATAGGGTAATTCAAGAGGGTAGGATAGAATTAGGAATTAATCTTTATATCTTATGGGTTGAGAAGTATGATCTTTGTGTTGATTTTCTGAGGGATCTTCGTGACAGGAACATGCCCGTGTAAGGACAACATAAGTTCATATCTAATCGATCACATTTAGGTATAGATTTCAGTCCTAGGTCGGTTGTCTATTGCAAGAGAGAACCGGCAACCTTCTATAAATGTTGGACAATTAAGAAATAAGATTTGGTAGATCATTTACATTGAGGAATCTTACAAATAAACCAAAACTCCTAGAACATTCCTTTATCATAGCTCATAATCTTGTTTGTTGATCTTTCATTTCTATGTTTACTTTTCATTAGTTACATTTAGCTTTTGGAAACCAATTGATTAGTTGTTTAGCTAACTCGTGTTGAAACATTTCTAGTGCTTATTCCAGTCCCTGTGGATACGATAATCTTTTATATTACTTGCGACATTTCCGTACACTTGCGGAGAGCGAACAAGTTTTTGGCGTCGTTGCCGGGGACTGCGCTATAACATTAGGAATTATCAATTGAGTTAGACTAAACATAACTTTTCTTTCTTTCTTTTCATTTACATAGTTGTAACTAATTGTTAGAATTCTATTTCTATAAGTTTTTCATTTCTTGTATAACATTCTTGTCAATTTTTTTCTGTTGTGATTCTAATTCTGCATTTTTTATTCTAACGTCTTGTCTGATCTTTTCTATGTTTTTGAAATTCCTTCGTGACCTTCCTAATTCTTTCTGAATTCGGTAACTGTAACTTGTATCTCTTGTACCTCTTTTCTTTTGTACACCAAAAATAGTTTTCAGGTCGTTAGGAGATTATGAAGCCCCAAGGTCTGCCAAGGGATTAGGACCCGTTGTTTACCTTGAAATTCAAGCAAAAAGTTTTACGCTTAAACCTTCCTTCATTTCAATGGTTCAGAAAGTCCAATTTGGAGGCCTAGAGATTGAGGACCCTTACTCACATCTCATGGAATTTTATAGATATTGTTATACTTTGAAATATGAGGATGTTCCATCTGATATTATACAACTATTGGCCTTTCCTTTTAGTCTACAGGGTGCTGCAAAGAGATGGTATAATTCCCTGAAATCTCAAAGTATCAAAACCTGGGATGAGTTAGAACAGAGATTCTTGGGCAGATATTCCTCCCCCCCCCCCCCCCAGAAAACTACTTATTTGAGAAGTCAAAGTCTGAATTTTAAACAACTTGCTTGGGAAGAGCTACATCAAGCCTGGGAAAGATATTCATCTCTTTTACGGTCATGTCCACATCACGGTATTGAGGGATGGTTAATTATGCACTTATTCTATGAAGGGCTTTCTCTCTCAAATAAGAGTCAACTAGATATAGCCTCTAAAGGATCATTTCTTAAGAAAAATTTAGAGGAAGCCAGTGGGATAATCTGCAGGGTCGCATCAAATTTTAATGATTGGTTAGGACAAAACGACGCAATTCTAACGGTTAATACAGTGGAAGAAAAGGAAAATAGGGAGAAAGGAATCACTCTGAATCAGAATGATCTTCGAGTATTATTGCCTTGGTGTTTTGAGTCTTTTTTAAAAATATTCAATGAAGAAGCAGTTTCAATGGAGGAGAAGAAAGGGGATGATACTTTTCTAGAAGATGAAGAAGATTTGGAGAAAGGATCCCAAGATGAAGAGATTAAGTTGATAGAGCAAGAGCTAACTGTGCCAGAAATAGTATCACCCCAACCTGAGCTTAAGCCATTGCCATCAACTCTAAAATATGAATTCCTCGGACCAAATTCCACTTTTCCAGTTATAATCAATGTTAGTCTAACTGAGTCTGAAACACAAAGGTTGGTCGAAGAGTTCAAGCTGCATAGAAAAGCAATTGGATACTCTATTGATAATATAAAAGGGATTAGTCCTTCCCTTTGCATGCATAGGATTTTACTTGAGGAGGGCTACAAAAATTCAATTGAGCACCAGAGGAGGTTGAATCTAAATCTGAAAGAGGTAGTAAAAAAAGAGGTGCTCAAACTTCTTTATGCTGGTATCATTTATACAATTTCAGACAGTGAATAAGTGAGTCCAGTACACGTAGTCCCAAAGAAAGGGGGAATGACTGTTATCAAAAATGAGGATAATAAATTGATTCCAACACGAACAGTAACGGGGTGGTGAATGTGTATTGATTATCGAAAGCTGAACAAGGAAATGAGGAAGGATCATTTTCCCTTACCTTTTATTGATGAAATGCTTGAGAGATTGGCTAAGCACTCGTATTTTTGCTACTTGGATGGATATTCAGGATTTTTTTTCAAATTCCAATTCATCCCCAAGATCAAGAGAAGACTACTTTCACATGCCCCTACGGCACTTTTGCTTATCGTCGTATGCCATTTGGGCTTTGTAATGCTCTAGCCACTTTCCAGAGATGTATGATGGTAATTTTTTCAAATTTAATAGAGAAAATTATGGAGGTATTCATGGATGATTTCTCAGTATACGGGAATGACTTTGACACTTGTTTATCTAATCTCTCTACAGTTCTTCAAAGATGTGAAAAGGCGAATTTAGTGTTAAACTGGGAGAAATGTCATTTCATGGTTAGAGAAGGAATTGTTTTGGGGCATAAAATATCAGAACATGGGATTGAAGTGGATCAAGCAAAAGTAGAAGTGATAGAAAAACTACCCCCACCAATTAATGTAAAAGGAGTGAGAAGTTTCCTAGGGCATGCCGGATTCTATAGGCGTTTTATCAAGGACTTTTCAAAAATTGCTAAGCCTTTAACAAATTTGCTAATCAAGGATGTTGAATTTTGTTTTGACAAAGAATGCATGGAGGCCTTTAGTAAAATTAAAAGTGCCCTTATTTCAACCCCGGTAATTCAAGCTCCGGATTGGAATCTTCCATTTGAGATAATGTGTGATGCAAGTGACTTTGCAGTAGGGGCAGTGTTAGGACAAAGAAAAAATAAGATTCTACATGCTATACATTATGCAAGTAAAACGCTTGATGCAGCTCAAGTGAATTATTCCACTACTGAAAAAGAACTTCTAGCCATAGTATTTGCATTTGATAAGTTTAGATCATATCTGGTGGGTTCAAAGGTAATAGTTTATACTGATCATGCAGCTATCCGATATTTACTAAGCAATAAAGATGCTAAACCACGACTTATCAGATGAATTTTATTACTTCAAGAGTTCAACCTCGAGATTAGATATAAGAAGGGAGCGGAGAACGTAGTGGCTGACCACTTATCTAGAATTTGGTAAAATAAGGAAAAGGATGCAAATTTTGACTTACCTATTGATGATATTTTTCCTAATGAGCACCTTCTAGCCTTATCGAGTGCTAAAATACCATGGTATGCGGATTTTGTAAATTTCCTGGCAAGCGGAGTCCTACCCCCAAATTTCTCCAATCAGCAAAAGAAAAAAAAAATCAGATGTGAAGAATTATATTTGGGATGAACCCCTCCTTTATAGGAAATGCAATGATGTGATTTATCGAAGATGTATACCTGAGAAAGAAGTCCGGGATATCCTATTTCATTGTCATTCTTCTTCTTATGGAGGGCATTTGGGGAGCTCTAAGATGATAGCAAAAATCCTTCAAGCAGGCTTTTATTGGCCCACTTTATTCAAAGATGCCAAGAAATTTGTACAATCATGTGATCAATGTCAGAGGACTGGAAATATTACTAGGAGGAATGAAACGCCATTGAATTACATACTTGAAGTAGAATTATTTGATGTATGGGGAATAGACTTCATGGGGTCATTTCCCTTTTCATATGGGAATAGATTTATCCTTGTAGTAGTGGATTATGTGTCCAAATGGGTAGAAGCTATAGCCTCTCCTACAAGTGATGCGAGAAAAGTTATCAAATTGTTTAAAAGCATAATTTTTTCGAGGTTTGGCGTGCCTAAGGCAGTCATTAGTGATGGGGGATCACACTTTATAGAAAGACAGTTTGAGAATTTACTCAGAAAATATGGAGTGAACCACAAAGTAGCAACGCCATATCATCCACAAACTAATAGGCAAGCTGAGATCTCCAACCGTGAAATTAAAGTCATACTAGAGAAAACAGTATCTACTTCACAACAGGATTGGTCATTGAAGCTAGATGATGCCTTATGGGCATATCGTACTGCCTACAAGACTCCTATTGGGATGACTCCATTTCGGTTAGTTTATGGGAAACCTTGTCATCTTCCAGTAGAATTAGAACATAAAGCCTATTGGGCAATTACAAATCTAAACATGAATCTCAAGGAAGCAGGGGAGAAAAGGAAGCTTCAGTTGAATGAGCTTGATTAATTGAGATTGGATGCATATGAATATGCTAGATCTTATAAGGAAAGAATAAAGAAGTGGCATGATCAACACATTCTCCGAAAAAGTTTCAAGGAAGGAGATCTAATTTTATTATTTAATTCAAGGCTAAAGCTTTTTCCAGGAAAGCTTAAATCAAGGTGGACAGGTCCGTTTGAGGTTAAAAAGGTTTATCCTTTTGGAGCGGTAGATATTTGGAATAAAGATCTTGAATTGATTAAGGTAAATGGCCAACGGTTGAAGGAATATGTGCACGGTATGAAATTGGAAGAGAAATAAAGGTTGTATTTTTCTGAACCTCGTCCTCCAGATTGACTTTTTAGTTAAGTCCTATTCTAGGTTTCAATTCTTCATTAGTAGTGTTTTACTTGGTTTTTTTTGTTTTCAGGTTGAATTTCACTTCCATGAGTTGGCCATAACTTCTTCATGGGCATGGAAGTGTGAGAGGAGCTAGAATGGAGGAGAAGTGTCAATTGGAGCAAAACATAGCATGGTCGTGTGCTGCCCATGGCCAGGCTTACGGTGCAGAAAAGGGAGATGCTTGGGTCGTGTCTACATGACACGGCCGTGTGGAGTCTCCAGAGAAGAAAAGGTAGGTGGTCGTGTCCCAGACACGGCCGTGTGAAGAATCCAGAGGAGGAAAGCTTCTCGGTCGTGTCTCACACACGGCCGTGTGAGGGAACCAGTGCGAAAGCTTGCACTGGCTGTGCCATCTGACACGGCCGTGTGAAGAATCCAGAGGAGGAAGCTGTTGGGGTCGTGTCCTAGACACGGCCGTGCATGGATACCAGTGAGGAAGAAGGAGATGGTCGTGCCAATTGGCACGACCGTGTGACTCAACCCGAGAAGGAGAGGGATAGGGTCGTGTAGATCTACACGACCCGTGTGGGGAAACTCTGCCAAGCCGTGTCTGCTATACACGGCCAGATCTAGGTCGTGTCCCCCACACACCCCCTTCATCTTTGCACCCCCTTCTCTCCAAAACTCCTCTTTCCTCAAACCTCTCCTCCAAGTTCTCTCAGATCTAGTTCTAAACCCTTCTTTTCTTCATAAATTTCATCTAGATCTAGATCCTTCTCTTCTCCTAGATCTAAGATCTCCATTTCCTTAACCTAAGATCTTGTTCTTTGAGACCCATTTCCTCAAGATCTAATTCCTTTAAGCATAAATAGTACCCACACCTACTTAAGCTAGATATTATGTCCAATCTTTTGAAGAAACTACGCAAGGGAGGTGGTGGTTCAAGTAAAGACAAAGGGAAGGAGCCAAGCAAGGATAAGGGGAAACAACCAGTCAAAGGCAAGGGGAAGAGGACATCACGCGATGAAGGTAATGACAATGAATTCAATATTGTATTTAGAAATGATGATCATATAACTAGATTTGCAATTCTTGTCAATAGAAAGATTGTGTGTACTAGGTATATGGACTCAACTATTTTAGATATGATGGGAATTAGGGATGATGTAGATTGGATGATAGGGTTCTTAGATTGGAGTGATATGTTGTACTCATATCTACCAACTTATCCTCGCCTTGTTCTGGAGTTTCTAAGTTCGTTAGATGTCCATTTTACCAATGAGGACGATTATGTTGGCAAAATAACTTTTAGATTAGTGAATCAAGAATTTCAATGGACATTTAGTAGCTTTAATACTTGTTTTGGATTGTCTTCCGGTAGTTCTCGAAGGTTTGATTCTAGATTTAATTGGAACCATTTTTGAAATTCAATTACTGGATTAGATCATCCTTATGAGCCCTCTAGAGCCAAGGCTTCACATACAAAACCCTGTTTTTAGATATCTACATAGAATTATGAGCAAAACTATTTTTGGTAGGGGTGATAGTGATGGAGTCGTCAAAAAGGTAAAACTTTATTCTCTATGGGCTATGCTATATAAGGTTGATTTTGATTCCGGTTTTCATTTCCTACAAACCTTAATGAGAACTGCGAGGACATCTTCGGGATCAATAGTGCTTGGTGGTTTGATTACCCAAGTAGCCATTAACTTGGAACTTGATTTAGAAGGGTTGGAAGTTATTCATGGCAATGATATGATTGACATGAATACATGTCTTGCCATGAAGATGATCGTTCGGGTTGAGAATGGGTTTGCATTTCCTAGGAGGAATGATTTTCCTCTACCTCTTCCTTGTCCCGATCGAACTTCAATTCGCAACCCTACTAATTGGGTAATCACCGATGTCAACCCCGAAAATGTTCCCTCTATATCCGGAGACACAGAGCCGCACATTGAGCCCTCGACATTTGGACACCCGCAGCCTTCCGAACATCCGGATCATGCTAGGCATTCTTTTGCCTATGGTACGGATCCCTCCAGATTTGACTTTTCTGATTTTCGTACTTCTCTAGAATTGCTTCACGAGAAGCATGATGCCCAACGAAGAATGTTGGAAGGTTGCTTCTCTTTATCGGATAATCAATTTAGAGAAGTGCAAGAGCACTTTCAGTTCACGAGGAACTTTCAGGGTTAAGTGGCCGAATTTGTCCAGGATTATGATACGAATCAAGCTAGAATGAGGGATTTTATGCAAAGCATGAGTGTTACTAGTCAACAAGTAGATGCTTTGTTTGAGTATCATATAATCCTGAGTGAAACTCCAGGTTTCCCTAGTTTTCCCATTGGCCAACCACGTCGTAGGCACCCTTTTCCTCGTCCACCTCCACCTCCACCATATTGATTTCATCGGGACGATGAAAAGTTTGAGTCTTGGGGGGTGTCAAACCTGATTTCTTTTTGCGTTCTAGTTTTCAGTTTTTGCTTGTTTTCTTCATGTCTAACTTTTGTTTTGCATTCTATTTTGATTGTCTTGCTTGAGTGCTTTGTGGCATACATCTTGAGAACATCAAAACTTCACTTATATGCTTTCTTGTCTTCAAGATTAAATGTTAGCACGTTTATTATCTAGATTCATGATGTTATAAATGATGCTAGTAGTATGCCTAGTGTACCTCTTTTCTATATCTTGAGTAGCATGAAATAAATTAAGTATCTTATGGAGATGAGTTTTAGTTTTGGCTTGACCTTAAGGATCCTACTTTCACTACACTTTGACTTGATGCTTGAATGGTTGATATCATTGAAATAGTCATGATTCATCTTGTTTGTTTAGTACTTGGTTTCCATGGTGATTTTTCAAACTTCATTTTGGTTACTAGATGAGGCTCAACTCATGCAAGCTCATTTGGAAAAATCAAAATATCCCAACATTTGTACTAAAAGTACACTTGTGAAATAAGATTTGCACAATGCAAATGCTTATGAAAAAAAAAATTGAAAAAAAAAAGCAATGAAAAAAAAAGTGAATATGGGATATAAAAAATAGTCGTCGTGAGTGGAATCTAGCAAGTCACCCCTTTGAGACCGAGTTGGGTTACTGGGGAAATGACTGCTTAGCTTCTCTTGAGATTGAGCACACCTTTGAGACCTTAAGTTGATTGAGAAATATGAACCAAGTGTGTGGCAAGTAAGTGCCTATCACTGGTTACTTGTCTATCACTGGAAACATTAGGAATTCAAATTTGATGACGACTTGACTAGAACATAGATTGAAACTTGAAGGGTTTTAAGTACTTTTTGCACTGAGCACAAGATACTTATGCTTGAGCCATACTTGACTTTGTTTTCATGATTATGCTTGTTAGTGAAACTTTTTGATAGAGTTAGGAAAGTACATTATGGTTTATGAATGTGTTGTAGAACATATGAATGTAGATTGCAGCATTTTGCTTGAGAACAAGCAAAGGTTTAAGTCTGGGGTGTGATGTGCGTAGATTGTATACACTTATTGGCATGTTTTGACGCACATTCACATACTTTGAGCATGCTTGATCTATGTATTTTCGTACTTTCAGCTTTCCTTTTTAGCATATTTACTCTCTTTATTCGGAGATCTGCTTTTGTGCATTTTCTGTAAACAAGAGTCGAAATTGGTGAAGATTTCATGTTCGAAGCCAAATCTGTGAGCAAAGCAAGGGAAGAAGGTGCCCTACCTGAACCACGCACTGCCCTGCTCTGGGGGGTTGCCCAGGCCATGTGGAGATCACGGGCCAGAAGGCTGCAGCGGGAAACGAAATGGTCATGGCCGTGTGAACCTCACACGGCCGTGCAAGGATCTGAAGAACCCAGACATGAGAAGAAGCCTAGGTCGTGTGCATCACACGGCCATATGAGTTTTCCAGAGACAGGAGAAGCCTCGGCCGTGTGTCTCACACGGCCGTGTGAGGTTCTCAGTGGCAGGGAAGGAAGCAGGTCGTGTGCATCACAGGACCGTGCCAGATTTTCAGAGGCTAAGGCAGTTCAGGCCGTGTAGATCTACACGACCATGTAAAGGGGCCATTGGCGGATGTTTGCCACGGCCGTGTCTCACACACGAGAGAAGAGTGGGAAGGGCCGTGTGAACCTCACACGGCTGTGCCACGGGGCCGTGTGGCGCCCAAACTTCACCTCTATTTAAACCCTTCTTCAAGATTTGAAAGGGGATCTTCTCCCTCTTGGGAGAGAGCGAGATTTGAGTCTTCCCTTCCAATCTTGGGAGGATTTCTGGGCGATCTAAAGGCGGATCTTCAACGGATTCAACTCCGGGAGCATGGATTGGATCCGAAGACCAAGCTTCATCTTAGATAAGTTTTCTTTCTCTCCTCTTCTTGGATTGGGGATCAAGAAATGCTTGTAATCTTTGTATTTTCGGATTTCTCTCTTCGATTCATGGAGTAGATATCTTTGTTTTAGGATGAGGGTGTATTTGTATGATGAATTGATGTAAACTCTTGTGGATTTGCCATTTTCTTGCTTCTATGATATTATCTTGTTTGTATCAATTCAATCTTGAATGAATTGTTGTGTTGTGGATCTGATTCTCATTTTATATTGATTGTTTGAATGTCCTATGGATCTTATAAAGATTATCTCCTACTCGATTTTTCGAGGGAAGTACGCTAAAGGTGTAAGCCCGTGTAAGGACGTTTGAGGGATAAGATTTAGGGAAAAATAGGGTAATTCAAGAGGATAGGATAGAATTAGGAATTAATCTTTATATCTTATGGGTTGAGAAGTATGATCTTTGTGTTGATTTTCCGAGGGATCTTCGTGACAGGAACATGCCCGTGTAAGGACAACATAAGTTCATATCTAATAGATCACATTTAGGTATAGATTTCAGTCCTAGGTTGGTTGTCTATTGCAAGAGAGAACCGGCAACCTTCTATAAATGTTGGACAATTGAGAAATAAGATTTGGTAGATCATTTACATTGAGGAATCTTACAAAGAAACCAAAACTCCTAGAACATTCCTTTATCATAGCTCATAATCTTGTTTGTTGATCTTTCATTTCTATGTTTACTTTTCATTAGTTACATTTAGCTTTTGGAAACCAATTGATTAGTTGTTTAGCTAACTCGTGTTGAAACATTTCTAGTGCTTATTCCAGTCCCTGTGGATACGATAATCTTTTATATTACTTGCGACATTTCCGTACACTTGCGGAGAGCGAACAGAAGCCTCGCTCGATTATAGAAATATCGAATACGACTCAGGCTACTGATGCATTTCAGAATGACGAAGTGGAGAGACATTCAATTGATACACAACTTGAATCAAGATCTCAATTACTTGTCGATGTTAATGTTATTTATGAGGAGATAGATGATGGAGAGATGTCCAATAGTGAAGATGAATTTGTACTACCAGAGTCTAGCGATGAAGAATTGGAAACTATTAATGTTGATTAAATAGTTGCTAATGTGATGTCTGAACTGTTATTTTCTATATAATTTTGTAATGTGTTGCTAATGTTAATGTTATGCATGTGTGTAGATATATTCTTGTATTGTGATGTTAATGTTAATATTATGCATGTTGTAGATATATTATGTAGATATATTATGTAGATATATTATTACTAGTACATGCATGCTATGTTATTGTGCAGATATATTATTATGGCTGAGCAGCAGACAGTAGCACCCCGTGGCTACAAGGTTATTAGAGTTGTCGGAGATACGTATGTATTTTTGTTATTAGTAATACAAGTTCATTGGTTTTTTCAATATTTTTCATATCTTTTTTTTTCCTTGCAGATTTGTCCCTGATGGTCATCGGGTAGCCTCTTATATCACTAGTAAGTTTGAAGAGCGAGTATGTACTTCTGGTACTACATGGAGGCATGTAGACTAGGAGATGAAGACATTTTATTACAATGAATTCGTAGTAAGTAAAATTAATATATTTGGTATTCAATAATATATTTATCCTTTTATATACTAAAATCTATACTTATAATTGCAGAAAAGATATACATGGGAAGATGGCCATGAAGAACAGTTTAAAGTTACATGAAATAGTTATTGTGCTAAACTTTACAGAGATCTCATGTATTATATCAGGAAAAAGGGCACTAGGCCAACGTATGTTTCAGAGACGACATGGAGTGCATGGACAACCACTTGAGCTACAGAAAGATGGTGAGAAAATGTTGAAAAAGCTCGATCTAATAGAAATATAGAGCCAGGTGGCCCGAGCATCGGAATCGCTCGGCATACATCAAGATCGAAATCTATTGTTGAGCATGCTATGGATTTGGTAATTTAATTTAAAACTATAATTTCTAACAATTTTTTATTTAATTATCACATTAGTATGTATAATTATGTCCCAAATTATTTGTGTATGCAGGAACATGATCTTGCTCGACAGCCCACATGCATGGAGGTATTTCTGAAGACCCATAAGAAGAAAGATGGGTCATTTGTCGATTCTCGATCTCGGGTCCTACACGTAAGATTATTAACTTTATTACAATTGTTCACGCATTTCTATTTTGATTAACTTTAATAATTAATATCAAATTAAATATTGATCAATATTAGAATTTTGAACATAGGAGCAAATGACAGAAAGAGTGGCTCAGGCCTCTCAGCCACCATCAGAGGGGGAGGAGTCATAGTCTCTATCCACCGACGCGCTAAATGAGATATATTATGATGTTGTCTGTGGAAGGACAAAAAACTCCACCCTCTACGGCCTTGGCTCTCAGGCCAAAGTGACATTTGATCGTTTGAGGACTCCGAGGGGTCATGCTAGTTCCTCTTCTTCTAGTGAGGTGCAGTCATTAAGACGCGAAAATGAAGAACTACGCACTCAACTAAAGTCAATGGATGAGAGGATGGCTTTTATGGATTAGTGGAGGACCGAGCAGGATACTCTCTTTGCCATTATACGACAGATCGTGGCAAATTTTGCTCGCACCTAGATGCCACATGGTCCTGAGTCACAGGAGACTCAAGACCCATCAGACCGTGGTGATTAGCATGTTTCGAGGTTTGTTCAACTACTATTTAAATCTTTATTTATCATACAAGTTACATGTAAAATATATTTGATTGTTTTATTCTACTCTGCTTATTTCTAAATATTACATTATTATATGTTTCAGGCATCAGGGTGTACATATTCAGCATCATCATCATCTTCTTCTTCTTTCTATCTAGGTATTTATTTTTTAAATGTAAAATTCAGTATATATATATATGTAATATTTTGAATTATACATCAATATCAATCTCATCATAATTTATTATATTTTACCTTTTGCAGGATTTTACAATCGTAGTTACGTTGTTTTGGATTATATGTTATCATGGTATGAATTTATATATTTGAGCACGGAAATGCTTTGTATATATTATGTTTGATTCTATATGTTTTTATATGTATGGAGTGTGTTGTTTCTATATGTTTTTATATATATGCAGTGTTTGTTTCTATATTATGGATTGTGTTATAAGTTTGTTTGTATCTATATATGGTTTGTTAGATATGTAAACTGTGATTGTGTTAGTTTATTTGTAAACTATGATTGTATATGTGGTAGTATCTGTGATTGTATGATTGATTTTATATGGATATATAATTTGTATACATGTTTGAATGGGAAAACAAATAGGGGCTGACAGTTTTTTTTTATTTTCCAGACGGAATCGATATTCCCGTCGGTATTTACCGACGGAAATACCATTTCCGTCGGTATTTACTGACGGAAATACCATTTCCGTCAGTATTTTACGATACAAGTCTCCAGTCCCCTGCTCCGACGGAAGTTATATTTTCGTCGGAAAACTTGGCGCCAACTGTCTAACGGTGTTTACCGACGGAAATATATTTTCGTTGGTATGTTATCGACGGAAGCTATATTTCCGTCGGAAAAATAGGTTCCGACGCATATTCTCGCAACAGATTGATTTCCGTCGGAAATCTGTCGATAAGTCCCTATAGCGACGGAATACCGACGGATATTTCCATCGGTAATCTTGGAAATTGTTATAGTGCTTCCAGGTCACGATGTCTTAATCAGTGTCACAACCAGCTCATCAATCTACTAAAGGGCACCCTCTTGAGCCAAGATATGTTTTCCATGTTTATTCTCCACACACTTCATTATTCTACTATTTATTTAGCTCCTAATATATTTTTGAAACCTGCTTCGAGTATCGAGATACCAAAAATCGAGGTAACTTAATCACTATCTACAAGTAATATAGACTAAAGACCTTCTGATGATTTTATCAATATAGAAAATAGCTCATCGTATCCTCCTTCCTTCAAATTATGACGATTTAATCAATATTTTAACTACATTATTTCGATCATTCTATCTTTTTTTTTTAGATTGTGTGAATGATGATTCTTCTAATAATTATTTGGGCCAATAAACCTGTGCCGGTGTCAACCAGTCTAATAATTTAAATTTAAAATAAAAGGACAAATTTAAAAATTAAAGTTTTCAAAATAAATTTACATCAATTAAAATTTTAATAATCAAATTGATATTTTATTTTTTTAAAAAAAAATATAAATTCAATAAAAAATATTATAATATAAAATATAGTATTATCATAATTAATATTTTTATTGAATACTATTTAAATTATAATAATATTATTAATTTATTAAAAAATTTAGAATATTAGAATATTATTAATTTATAAAAGATTTAGCGGACAATGGATGAGAATATGAAATGAAGTGATTAACTATCTGTTAGAATCGACGGTTCCGATTAATTTTATAAAATTTCGATTACGGCTCTCCGTGGCCCGGCCCCGGCAAAATATAACTAACCGCGAAAAAAACTTAACCGCTCCCCTCCCACTTCTTTAAACCGGCAGTTGTTCTTTTGCAATCGCTCTCATCTTCTCCAGCAATCGAGCAGGATCCGCCGTCATCATCCAGCGGTGTTATTGCAAAGGAGAAGAGGATGTCTTCCTCTAATTCGTCCATGATCTCCGGGATAATGGCGATCTTAGCCGCGAGCTTTCTGTTGTGCACCGTCACCGGTATTTTCCGCATCCTCTTCTCGTTTTTGTTGCCGGTCCTCCTGGTCGTCGTGGAAAGAAGTGGCGACTGCGAAACGGCAGCGGCGACCGTTGAAGCAGTTCTAGTGATTCCGTTTGTTGTGTGCATGTCGATAGTAATCGTCGCTGCTGCTGTTCTGCTGAACTCGAGAGATTATTACGATTCTGGTTCGGAAACTGTCTCCCTCCTCGTCGCGCTTCCGGAAGACGAGGACACGATAACTATCGCCATAGAATGAAACATTGAATTGTTGATTTTGTAGATAGGTTTCAATGTGTTAATTTTAGCAGAGAGTTTGCATGCACAATCCTTTTGGGTTGGTTTCTTCTTCTTATCGCTATCAAAAAAAAAATCGATTATCTCAAATTTATCAAAGTGTAATGGTTATTTGAATTGAAATCATGATTTCCATTGCTACCGAATCGTAGAGAAGTGTATAATTCTTCTATTCATGGAGGATTTTCGCGTGAAGATCCCCCCGTTTTTTTTTTTGTTCTATCAACAGCTTTGGTACCAAATAGAACAATGGTGAAGATTTCCTTCATCAGTGTCGTCCATGAGTGTTTTTTTTTCTTTCAAAACCGTTAGATCTAAGCAAAATCCACTCTCACCGTTGATTATCCAGTGTTTATGATTGTTTCCTCGCATATCTGTGACTCCTAATGAGCATTTATTCACCAAAAATAGCATGAAGATCCTTTTCACTGTAATCATCGCCACCATTTCACTTGGATTCGGCTAAAGAGATCTATTTTGTATATTACAAATTTATTAAAACTGTTAATAGAGATTAAAAGTGTGTATAATTTAGTTCTATTAAAAAAATCAATTGTTATAAATCTAAATCACACTATCTGCGCGCGGCTAACGGGAAAAAAAAAGACACACGTTATTTGACGCTTGCCACGACATTTTTCCTTCCATTGGGCGATCATAAACTAAGCGTGATCAAGTCAACTGTCAACAAGCTGGAAGATCGATAGAAGTGTAGAGAAAGAGAATGGAATCAACATGACAGCGATCCCACATGACTGGATAAAAAAAATTCAACGATACTAATTGCGGTTGATGTTCTTGATCGAGACGAAGAGCTACGTCGCTCAGACTACGCCGCTGCAGGGCTCACGGGCGAAGCCGATCCTGCCGTTGGGCACGTCGAAGAGCACCCTGTGGTTCTGCTGCTGCATATTCGCCACCACGTTGATCATTGAGTTCGTGTTGTCCGGCGACGCAGCCATGGCGAGGCAGGAGACCGACCCTGCCGTGCTGTGGATCATCACATTCTCCGGCGGCAGGGTCACGTTCATCCCGGCGAACATCAGCGTGATAGCCGGCGCCACCATTGGCCCGTCGTAGCACGTGTCGAAGCCTCCGAGCGTTGTCACCGGTCCAGACGCCTTCACCCGCCGACGAAACTCGTCCCGCACAGCGTTGTACGCCGGCGTAACTAGGCGCGTGAACATGGTCCCGGAATCGACTATGGTGCCGGCGCCGGTGGCCGGGTCGAAGGCCAGCGCGGAGGGGGGAATGTCGACCACCTTCCGCCCTACGCGGACGCCGACCATATTGACGTAGTAGAGCGAGGAACGGCGGGGGTTGGAGAACAGAGGCGTGGTCTTGATGTGCTTCGGCTGGCCGACGGGACCGAGCCGGAGCGTGCCGGTGAAGTTGAGGGACTTGAAGCTGGGGAGGCAGTAGGAGAAGGTGGAATCATAGAGGCTCTTTGTTTGGGACAAGAAGGAGAGGGGGCCGCGGCCGAGGCCGAGCAGCCCCTGCGGTGGAACAGAGTTGCCGCCTGTGACTTTCTGGAGGCACCCGAAGGTGTAGAATGGCACGACGTCGGCGGCGAGGGCGAGAGAGTCCTGTACGAGGCCTGCCTGGATGGAGGAGCTGCCGTAGGTGAGGTTGAAGGCGCAAGAGGAAGCGCCGGCGAAGCAGGAGGGGTTGGGGACCTGCCTGCACTGCGGGGAGCCACAGGGGAGGGGGCGGTAGCTGGAGGAGCGGGCGGTGGCGAAGGAGGAGGAGGCGGAGGGACAACCGACGCACCCGGCGCAGGGGAACCACGCAGCGTCGTTGCTGTTGTCGAGGGCGACGAGGAGCGACTGGGGCGGGGAGCCAACCTTGGCGCGGACGACGTAGTTCGGGATCTGGAGGAGCTGGCGGCCGGGGGAGAGGGGGACGAAGGAGCGGCCGGCGGAGGCGGCGAGAGAGGAGAGGTAGAGGAGGCGGGAGGCGTCGCGGGAGAGGAGATCCATTATGGTGTCCTCCCACGAGGTGAAAGGGACGGCGCCGAGAGGGGAGCAGGGACCGAAGGCGTGGAGGATGTGGACGGTGGAGCCGTCGTCAGGAGGGATGGCGCAGGGAGCGGCGACCTTGATGGCGGCGGCTTTGACCACGAGAAGGAGGAGGTTAAGGAGCAGGGCGGCCATGGCCATACGGGGCTTCGAATCCGATCCTTGAGAGATTTGAGTGGGAAGAGACGATGGGGAGGGAAGTTAAATATCAAAAGGCAGATCACTAGAATAGTAGGACTGTTTAACCACAACTTGAGTTGGCCACTATTAATTATTCGGCTTTCAAACACTGTGAGTGGTCAATATGCAAGGTTGCAAGAACTGATGTAGTTATCGATCTAGTAGAGCAAGCAATGCAATTGTCCATTTTGGAGTAGTAGAGGATATAATGCAGTAATTACATTAGGTGAGATGGTGAATGCATGCTATGTTATCCCCGTGACCTGGGTATGTACCACTCTTACCAGACTGATTGGATGCCAACTCTACCAGACTGGGTACCTACCACTCTACCAGAAGTGAATCACTATTGCAGTAAATATTAAGTGTAATTGTGAACTGTGTTCTAAATCCTGTTCTAAAAAGCTGCCACTGATTGCTTTCTGGAGTTGAAGATTGTTTATTCCTTTTTATTGAAGCAGATCAAAAATTTAATCCAACTTCTCACTATTTCAGATACACTAATAGTGTCATGTTCATCTCAGTTGGTTTGGTGCAATTATACTCCAACAGCAGGAAGTATGATATCATAAAACAACTGGCGAAATAACTAAATCTGATAAGTCTAAATTCGAGATTATTTTTTAGCATGCAAAGACTGATCTTAACATTTACTGCACGCAAACAAAGCCAAGGTACATTGACACGGCACATCTGACTCAACTCAGGACGCTGCTCCTGGAGCGCGTACTCGAACACTGCAGGTTCATGTGCTTTTTTCTTCCGGCACCGACAACCTGAAGCTTCATCTAGCGATGAAGCATGTCACGAGTTGCTTCACGAAGGCCATAGGCCGAAGACACTGAATTCTGCTTGTTCTCTAGCGAGTGTCACGGGTTGCAACTCGATTCGATTAGCATATCTACTTTGTGTTTTCGTTGCTTTTTCTGTTTTTTCCATGTACGTTATATTGTCAGATTCCACAGTTGAGGAGGTGCTGTTGGACTGGTGTTAATTAAATTAAAGTCGATGCGCTTTCTAAAAGCTTTTGCCTTTTTATATTACACTGCAGATTTGTAAAGTGTGTCTATTTGCATTACTTTTCCTTTTACGATATTCTGTTCTTTCGGTGATGGTGTTAAATTAGCTGGTAGAATCAAAAGTGTGGTGCGACGACGACCAAGCTGTGTGCTTGAGACAAGGAGTCATGGTAAACAAGCTGGAAATAGCAACCTGTGCTAGAGTCAAGGACTCATGTTGTTTATTGTCACCACACCTTATTTCATGCGCAATGGTTGGGGTCTGTTTCACATTTCTTTTAAATATTCAACCAATAAAGTGACGGTTGCTCGAAATTTTGCCATGCTTCATTATCAATTTACAAACATTAGGGGAAAGAAAAAAGTGTTCGAGTCAATAATACGCTGGCAGCCATTCCTTTCCATCGATGAAATCAATGCTCAAGAAAGGCGAAACCTCTTCCTTCGTCAGCTGCTGCGACCAGGAAACTCGAGAACCCAATTCGCTTCCCGGACCATGGCACTCGTACTCGCCGTGCAGTAAATTGCTGTTCCACCCGAATTTAATCAGCAAAGATCACCAACAAATTGCGGTAATCTAAAGAGAGGACTTGAATTCTTACTCGGTTTCCCCATCGTAGCTCCAATTAGTCCACCCTCTTGGAGTGATCGTCTTGGAGAGGTAAGTCTCCGCAAAAATCACGCGAGAGTAAGCTCCTTTTGCTCGACCCAAATACACATCGCCGACGCCATAAACTTTTGCCTTGTGGAAGACGAAGCCACTGGTTTCATCAGCAGATTCCCTGTTTTGAGCTGTGATCGAGCCGAGTATCTTCTTCCTGCTGTCTTGTAGAACAAATATCTCGCAACTCTGTATCAATCAAGAGAACATGATTTTAATGGAGAAGAACGTAATCTAGATACAAAAGTCAGGATACTTGCCTGGAAAATGGATTGTCCTCGGCCGAAGATGAAATCGATGTTGCCCTGAACATAGCAGCTCTCGTAGTAGTGCCTGCCTCTGTAGTCGAAGAGGGTGTTGTGAGCGCTGTAAAAGGCGCAGTGGTAGAAGGCGGCCTTGTCGCCAGCCACCATGGCGGCCACCGACTGGTTGTAAGGCGTGTTGGCGACGCCCATTGTGGCATCATTCTGCCGTGGATGTGCATGTGGAAATTAGTTAAGTTAATGTGGTTGAGGATTAATGGAGAGGAGGTAGGAAAAAGCTCACCTTGAAGCTAATGCCGAAGGCGACGAAGTTGTCGGCCCAAACTATGAAGGTGGAGGAGAGGGTGTTGTTGGTGGAGGAGTCGTCCCAAACGATGGCGGTTCTTCCTTTTCCACTTCCTCGAAGGAAAATGTAATCTTTGTCCTCCGGGATCACTACTTTCTCCCTACGTACGAACACAAATATGTTAATCAAACCATGAAATTCGACATGGAATGCGGATATATGGTGAAACCTGTAGATGCCGGCCCTGAGGTGGACGACGATCCACTCCTTGTTGCCCTCCGGCACGGCGTCGATGGCGGCCTGCACCGTCTTGAATTCCTCCGACGGGCCGACGATGATGGAGCGATTCGCGGCGATCTTTGAAGTGAGCAGGGGAGCATTAATGCGGTCATGGCTCTTCTTGTGTGCGGCGACGATGGGGAAGGTGAAAGAAGAAAGACTGAGGCTGAGGAAGGCAATAGTGAAGACTGTACCCATCCTAGAGGTCAGCATCGTTGTCGTCTTTCTTACTGCGTTGATGGGATGAGGAAGAGATGGAGAGAGATGGCTGATAAAGGAGAAGGAGATGCATTGTTCTGTTCTGCCTTTGAGGTCCGGAGGTAGAGCAGGAAACGGTTAGAAGACAGTTGAGCACTTCGGAGGCAGAGAAGGAGATGCATCGTTCTGTTCTGCCTTTGAGGTAGGGAGGCGCATCGCATCGTTGTCGTGTCGCCGTCTTTTCTTCTCCTTCGATCCCTTCTGTAAGCTTATATTTCATCCAGCTTTCTGGTCCATTTAAATGCGACATTTATGCTTCATGTCCAAAACTTGTTTAGCACAAATTTTAATATCTATGTAGATTAATTGGAATAAGAATATTCACCAATTCAAAAACATTAATTTTAATTAAGTTTGCAAACCCTGGCAACTGGCAGGAGCCTGAGTACGTAGTTGATATGCATCAAGATCAAATACGATAGTTGAGCAATTCGTCAAGCCACGTGAATCAGTCCATTAAATTTGCAACCCCGCAGCGAAGGACCTAGTTTATGATCACAATTAAAAGTCACAATTAAAAATCACAATTTGTTCCCTATCAAAATCCATCGCCTTCCAATTCAATCAATGTGGTGGCTGAGGCTCTATAGAAATGGCGACGGGTCGATGCTTCAATTCCTCTAGGGCAACCATGGCGAGGAAGAAGGTGAAGCTCGCGTGGATCGCCAACGACTCCACGAGGCGGGCGACGTTCAAGAAGAGAAGGAAAGGACTGATGAAGAAGGCTAGCGAGCTGGGCACCCTCTGCGACGTCAAAGTTTGCGTGATCGTGTACGCGCCGCAGGAACCACCGCCGGAGGTCTGGCCGTCGGTGACCGACGCCACCTGCGTGCTCGCGCGCTTCAAGAGAATGCCGGAGACGGAGCAGAGCAAGAAGATGGTGAACCAGGAGGCGTTCCTCCTGCAACGCGTCGCCAAGCTCCGGGAGCAACTCCGGAAGCAGAAGCGCGAGAACCTGGAGCTCGAGACCTCGATGCTCATGCGCAGGGGACTCACTGACGGCGCCGGCTTGTGCGAGGTGGAGTTGGAAGCCATCACGAGCCTTGCGTGGATGGTGGAGGCGAAGGTGAAGCTCGTGCGGGAGCGGATGGAGCAAGTGATCAGGAACCAACGCATTTTGATCGTCGGCCTCCGGAAAGCGGAGGAGGAAAGGCCGTCGCGGTGGTCGGAAGGGAGAAGGCGCCGGCAGAGGCAGCCAGTGAAATGTGGAGTTCGTACCCGGAAGATAACACTGGCGCAAGTGAGAGGAGCTTGATGTTCGATTCGTATTCAGTGGTTCGATTCCTTCTTTCCTTTTAATTGACAATTAAGTGATATATTTTTAATTAGTAAATGTAAATTCATTGATAAATAAAAATTTGAGATGATAAATTAAAGTTACAAAGATAAGTGAAGTGGCTTCGTATGATTGCATTAGTAGAACTATTAAAAAACTGAATTAAATAGGAGCATTTACTTTCACATTTGTAGGCTTTAGCTATTTTGCACGGGATATGTTATATTTTTTTATTTCTTTTTATATATTTATATAATGTATTTTTGGATTTTGTGTTGACATACGGGTAGAAGGATACACAAATTAAAGATTGATTGGATGGTTATTAAATTATTGTTGAAAATTATCTTCTTAAAAAAAATAAAATCATACAAAGAATATATAAATATCTATATTACTATGTTTAGACTTATAAGCTGCATAAAATTGAGAGTTAATTAAAAAAGAACTTTTTTATTCAATTCACTTAAATATTCTTTAAAGATTTTTTTTCACACCATAAATTCTAACATTTTTTTTTTATAAATTCTTAATTAAGAGATGTAAAAAATGATATCAGACATCTCAAATAGTTTGGTACAATAGATAAATTTTTTACCCTAACACATTAATCCTTTATATGAAAGCTCATGTACTAATGACATATTTTATATATAGAGAGAATAAATACTGATACATGTATGAACATATTATTGTTATTAGAGATGAATGTATAGATTTTTTTTTTGTTAATAATAGATTTTTTTTAAAACACTAAACTAATGGTGAATTTCGATATACTTTAACCGTTTATTTATTTTTCAACCTAAAAATAGCGTTTGTTTATGTTTCCAAATTAAATTGCTAACAATATTTAATTCTAAACACTTCTATTTCAAATATGAAAGATGGATAATCGTTTGGCAATATGAAATTTTACAATATAATATTATCATCACTTTTCAATCAAATTTAAAAAAAAAAATAGATTGTTATATATTAATATACTTTTAAAAAAGTCCTAAAAAATAATTTAATCACTTTTAGATTTAAGTTGATTATAAATCAATTTTAACCTATTTTTTCTTGGGAAAAAACATTAAATGAATATCAATTAGATTTATAACTGAAAAAAAAGCAAATACTTTGTATTGAAATAAAGTTTTTTTAAAAAAAAACTATACATTACATTTTAAATTACCAAATTATACATTAGTTTCCTAAAATATCCCTCCAACTTAGGGATGACAATTTCACCCGAACCGATGGAGGATTTGACATCTGACCCGAATGGAGGAGGGTATGGAGGGACTATCAATATCCGATACCCGACCCGAATACCCGATTAAATAATATATATACATATATTAAAGAAAATTTTCTTTTTCTAAAATCAACTTACTATTTTTGTTTATATTAGAAGGACACTATATAGATGTTTAATCTATTTTTTTAATTATATATATATATATTTTAATAGGTTGCTACTTTTAATATATTTTTGTTGAATGATAATAGTTGGATAGAAAAAAGAAAAATTATAACTATAGAAGATATCCGATCATTTAATGGGTATGAGAATACATATCGGAGATCTTATACCCGATGGGTATGAGGACGGAGGATATAGAATCCGATCCGAACCCGACCTATTGTCATCCCTACTCCAACTTATCCCATATCCCGTCCTTTGTTTGAGTAATGGCCACTCCAAATAGGCAAATGCGGTGATACAAAATTCATAGCTAGGCGCCGGAGTTGCCGTGAGGATGCAAAACTTTCCGCATAGGGTTATCACCCCCTATAACCTAGGGTTACCACCTCCTAGGGTTTTCACCTTGCCTAACCACAGTTAGGGCTTTTGCCTAAGTACACTTAGGACTTTCATGCAATCTCATTCAGACTGTTAGATCACCACACACCTTAACTTTGAATCCTTTGTCATTACCAAAACTTAGGTTCGATCGTCAGATGCTTCCCGCACCAACATGTCAGTCATGTGTTACAAAAGATGATACAATATTTTTACCGAACCATGTTGGTAAATTTATAAAATTATCGAATTTATGTAGTTTAATTTTAAAATTAATAAATTATATATCTAATTTCTATTTTATACTTAATCAATCAATTGATAAACAAAATTAATCGAATCGATTTCTATTTAAAAATCAATCGATTAATTTTTAACACCAGTATCTGTACTAAAATTTTAAATAAATTAATCAATTAATAATAAAAGTCAGTCGAATTGATTTGCTTTTGCATCAAACTCGAATTTGGGCAAATCAGTTGATAGATCAAATGACGTTGAATTGATATGAAACTAGTTCATATGTGTACATCGATTAGTTCTTCTCATTATATATATGTCTTTAAATATCAATTTGATCCAATATATTAAGAATAGTGATTTTTTAAACACAACTATATTTTAAAATTTTAATTCATGATTACTTCCCGAGGGTATACTTGTCCATTAAATCAGATAGTACACCCTAATGATAATATAATAAATTATTGGTACCAAACCAATTAAAATTAACATAAATATTAATACAATATAAAAAAATCACTAAGTAATTACTACAATGCATGTGACAATGTTGTATACATGAATATGTGAAGATACTAATCTATACGAGATAACAGTTATACTACTATAACAAAACTTTATCAATTCGACGAGGGAAAGAAAATAATAAACAGCGGTAGCATAACAAAAAAATAAAATAACTTGAACAAAAATCTGAACTCGAGTGGGACTAGCAACCAGGACCTCTAAGCGACACAGCACATACTATATCTGCTAACCTGGAAGTCAAAGAAAATAAAGAGTAGTGAGAGTACAAAATACTCAGTGGGTATAAGAAGGTAGTGCATAGTGGCAAAAGGCAATTCGCTCGTCCCCAGCGCCTCCGTCAGCCCGTCCCCAAGCCAACGAGGAAAAGGTAAATCAAGGGTGGCTACTACTAGCCTTGGGCAGTTGAATAGCTAACGCATGGGAGAGGGCAGACACCTGATTACTAGCCGAGATTTAACCCCAAACCTCATGGTGGCAACACCACCATGCACTAGCCAACTATCCATCCCGAGGGGACTATAAGAAGGTAGTGCGTGATACTACTATAAGAAGATCAAAGGGATGAAGTTTCAGAAAATAATACTTACTACACAAGTAAAGGCAACAATGTCATCATCTGCTAACAAAAACATAATAATAATATAACCATCTACTAACCTGCTTAGCCATATACAATGTAATGAGCAATGATAGATAATAATCAACATGAATACTGAACATCATAGGCATATACAAATGCAAATAATAGAAATAAATCATCGTATACGGGAGCAATCGCTCTACCATAAAAACTACAAATAATTAAGACATCTAGCTATCTAACTATGGACTACAGGAGAAATGCTTTGCTATGTCACGTGGGCAGTCTAAAATGTCAGAGTCCCTGTTTGCGGGAGAAATTCTCTACTACGAATAGTCTCGTGGGCAGACAGGTATTAGCTATTTAGTTATAGGCTACGGGAGAAACACTCTATTACGAATGATCTCGTGGCCAGCCTAGGGTGTAGCAATCACTGCGTGCGAGAGAAATGACTCAGACATAGGGGTGTAATCGAGTTGAGTCGAGCCGAACTCTTGAATGTTTAAATTTGACTCATTTATAATTGAACCGAGCTTGAGCTTTATTTAATGAATATATATTCATGGTTCATGAGCTTATTCGAGCTTTTATCCAGCCTAAACGAGCTTAATAAATATAAATTATAAATTTAAATATTCATTAAAAACTAAATTATATATTTAGAGAAAATTATAATATTCTTATTAAAATTTATAATTTTATTCTAATAAATAAATTTAATATATTTGTCTATATTTTTCATAAGTAGAGTGTAAAATCTATAAATTAAATATTAAAACTATTATTTTTTTATTTAAAAGTTGATTGATGAGCTTATGAGACGAGTATTGTGAAGTTTGAGCTTGGTTTGTTTATCTTAACAAGTTTCGTTAAATGAACTCAAACGAGCTTTTATCGAATTGAGCTTTAAATAGCTCATGAGCATCTTGGTTCATTTATACCCCTACTCAGACATAGACAAGATGTATACAAAAAAACAATGAACAAGTAATATACGAATGTGATAACAACATATAACAAGTACTGACTATCTGGTCTCGTGAGTAGTCAGAATATACAATCAGTCACTGCCCGCAGGAGAAACGATCTACCAAAGATGGTCTCATTGGCAAACAAGATGAGGTAGTTATCTAGCTCCTCAACAACTAACTGCAAGAGAAACACTCTACCACGGATGATCCCGTGGGCAAACAGGGTATATACGTATACAAAGTCATAATTGTTGGACAATCTGTTGTCGGAAATATTAGAAAATTAAATGAATTAAAATTACACAAAATTAATTCTAACTCATCTGTCGAGATTGTTGGAGCAATCTAGGTGCCCTAAATTTTGATGTTTGGGCAAAGGTTTAAGTTAGGTTTATTGTTGTATTTGATATGCATTGTGAGTGTGCAGGATACAGGTACAACAAGGAAAGTCCAAGTGTGATCTTGGCAAAGGAGGAAAGTCCAAGGATGAGTCTTGGCGGTGTAAGTCCAAGCATGTAGTCTTGGCAACGTAAGTCCAAGTGTGACTTGGCAATGGATGAAGCCCCGAAGGTGAGGAGCCTCTTGGCAAAGAAAGACCCGACAATATGGACAAAGCCGAAGGAAGCTCCAGAAGGCAAGACGTGAAGGATGGGGAGACATCCGAGGGACGCGAGGCTGATGGAGGAGGCTAGAAGGCCAGGTCTAGGTTGGTCGGGCGAGGACGAGTGCATGAGAGATTGTACTCGAAGTAAAATCCTAATTTTAGGGTTTTACTGTAGCAATTACTGTAGCATTACTGTAGCAGTCGACTGGTGCATGGACCAGTCGACTGATGCACTGTAGCAGAGAGCCGTTGAGAGAGTCGTTGGGCTGACACCAGTCGACTGGTGCATGGACCAGTCGACTGGTAACGGGCAAATCATGTTGCTGATTTGTTCCTAGCTCTATAAGAAGGAGCTTGGTATGGCCGGCCAAGGTGACGAAATTAGACTTGGTTAAAGCCTAATTAGTAGTCACCAAAGTGCTTAAGAGATCTTTGTGTGCCAAGAGGTCTTGGTTGGAGTTGTGGTGAGGTTTCTCCACCCACAAGGAGGTTGAGCTAGCCCGAGTTTGCCGGGGACTAATCCACCGACGGATTGAGGGATCGTCCACCTTACGGACACGCCGTGGAGTAGGAGCAAGTTATCTCCGAACCACGTAAACGCCTTATGTTTGTTAGGGTTTGTGTTTGGTTTGTTGTCTTCTTCCTTCTTGTTTTAGGTTAACTTTCATATTTGTTAGTTTGTTTTTGTATTTCGCTGTGCACTAACATTATAGGAAGTAAAGTTTTGGGTGAGACGCTATTCACCCCCTCTAGCAGACATCAAGGTCCCAACAAGTGGTATCAGAGCGAGGTCGCTCTTCTACGGACTAACCGCCAAGAGAGCAAGACGCTAGAGGAAGAAGAAGATGGAGTCCGAAGGACCGCTCGGATGGGATATCCGAATTCCACCTCCGTACGACAAAGAAGACTTCAATTATTGGAGGAAGCGGTTGGAGACATGGTTCCAAATGGATTGGAACCAATGGGTTGTCTTGAGTGACCCATTTGAAGCTCCTACGGACAAGAAGGGTAAACGCCTCCGACCTCGACATTGGACCGAAGAGCAACGAGAGCAATCGGAGGCGGACAAGGAGGTAACGAGAATTTTGCATAATTTACTACCTTCTAATATTTTGTTGAGTGTAGGTGAAACCACAAATGCAAGTGATCTTTGGAAAAAGATCATTGCCTATCATGAAGACCCTATAAAAATCCAAGGAGTGGAAGAGCCCAAGGAGAATGGCTCATTGATCCAAGAAAAGAAGGATCAATCCGATGTTGGCAAGAGGTCAACATTCGAGGAGGAAAAGGAAGAGAAGGAAGAGGTGGAAGAGGAGAGATCTTCCACATCCTCAAGAGATGAAGAAGTGGAAGAGTCCACGTCTTCAAGTGAAGACGAAGAAGAGAAATTCGAGGAAGAGGAGATCTTGGAAGCTCAACCCTCTACCTCAACTACCAAGAAGAGCACAAAGGACCACATCAAATGTTTTGAGTGTGGTAAGATGGGGCACTACAAGAGTAGGTGTCCTTCGCTCAAGAAGGTAAAGGAGGTAAACCCTAAACTCACTAAAGTTAATTTAGAAACTAATGTGAGTTGTAGGAAGAAGAAGAAGGAGAAGAAGCACATTAGGTGCTTTACATGTGGTGAGTGGGGTCACTACCACACAAAGTGCCCAAGGAGAGGAGAGCTCAAGAAATTGGTGCACTTGAAGAAGTGGGAGAAGAAGGGAGCTTCCAAGGTAAAAACCAAGGTATCATTTAATGAATCCATTCCGTTGACACATGATAAAAAGCATGCTAGAAATAACTCTTATCATCTTAATGCTATTTATCATGAGAATAGGAGGCATGATAACCTTAAGGATAAATATATTCCTCCTCATGCTAGATTTACCACACCTAAGGTTAGGAAGGTAAATAACAACTTAGGCAATAACACCAAGAATTTTAGATATAAGCCTAAAAATAGAAATGCTCAAAGATTCAATGAAAAACCAAAATCTAGGGATTTATGGAGTGAAAATCAAGTCTTGAGGACAAGACTTGATAATTTAGAAAGGACCTTAGCAAGAATGGAAAACTTGCTTAAGGGGCAAAGTGAGCACAACCTTGAAAAGCTAGAAAAGAGTCATCCAATGGCTATAGAGGTTTGGGATACAAACCCAAAGCCAAGAAGGATGTGACTTCCTTTCATAGGGTTCCATATAGCTATGGAACTAAACCTAGGACTAGTGGCCAAGCTAAAAGTACAAGGGAAGTTGTCCCTAAGAGTACTTTTGCAAAGACCAATGTGACTAAGACGTCTAAGAAGTCTAATAATGTCACAAAGAAGGTCACAAGGGAGACCATCCCTAGAGTTGACTTAGTAAAGGTGACTAAGGCTCCAAAAAGGCCAAACAAAGTCACAAATAAGGTTACAAGGGGAGTTAGCCCTAGAAGTGACTTAGTGGAAGTGATCAAGGCTTCTAAGAAGTCTAGAAAGGTCCTTAGTAAGGTATCTAGGGAAGTTATCCCTAGTGAGTACCTAGAGCATCCAAGGGGCACCAATAGGTTTTGGGTTCCTAGGAGCATAGTCTCTACACCCTAGATGGGTTTAGAGAGTGTCAACTCCAATTGGAAGGGTAGTTAACCCAACCTTGATAAAAGATTGACACTTGAGAGCATTTTCAAGGTTATTGTTAACCTTTGAAAATGAAAAGGATTATTAAGTGTACTCCTTAAGAGGAGTAATACGTGTAAAAATTTGAGGAGTTGAATCTAATTTAAATTGACACACTAGAGAGAAGCAAAAGTAATGCCAAATTTGAAATTCGGTATTTTCTTATGGAATTAAGGGAAATGTAAACCTTAATCCAAATTGTCACTCTTGGAAAGAGTAACATGTGCCAAATCTTAAGGAATTATGTTTGAATTAAATTGGCACAATGTGGAAAAACATAAGAAATACCAAATTGGGGTTTTGGTATTTTCTTAGGGTAATTAAAGGAAAATCTAGGTCCTAATGTAAGATGTTTACTCTTTGGAAGAGTAAAATGTGTCATAGTTTGAGGAATTTGTTTAATTTAAAATGACACAAATTTAGAAAGAAATTAAAGAAATGTCAGGTTGGGGTTTGACATTTTCTTAATGAAATTGGGCAATCTAGGGTTAAATTTTGAGTTAGCTAAGGTTAAGAATACTTAGATAGGTAATCTAGGTAAATTTTATTTATGCTAACTTGTCATGATTGTTTGTTCATCATATGCCATGACATCATATTTAGCATTCACATTTTATTATGAAAAATATAAAAATACCATGTCATGTCATACATACATCATGTAGCTATAACATGCTTTTTGAAAATTGCTTATTTTGATGTATGCCATTAATCATCATGCAGTATGTCAATTTCCTTGTAATTAAGGACAAAATGCATTTATTATGTATGGAAGTGTCCCAACAAGAGGGATCATATCAAGTGGCATCCTAGATGGATGATCATGATTTTTACAATGCCTAGATAGAGATGCATGATCCCTTAGTTTAGGGCAAGACCAAATATACATCTCACAAAGAACTATAAGGTGACTTGTATGTGTTTTAATACACGTTAGATACAAGTGAGATGTTAAGATGGTGAACTAAACTCAAGATGTTGATTTAGTGCATCTTGTTGAGTTTTAGGTTCATCAAAACACATAGTTATGTGTCTTCCAATCATTGGGAAAGCTAATGTACAAGTCATGTGCATCGAGCCCAAAGAACATGGTTGGATATTGGTTTTGAAAAAGATTTCAAAATACTTTTGAAAAACCTTGGTGAAGACTATCTTTTGATAGTAATCATCATTGGAAAGTTAGACACAAACTAGGAGAAAACATTGAAGTTTTCAAGAGTTTTCAAATTTATGTCAATCTTTAAAAATAGGAACTATTTTCATAGAAAACTATTTTTCCTTGATAAAGTATACCCTAAATAATGTCTACATGAATTTTCATGATGAAAACAAGTATGGATTGGTTAAGAAAAACCAAAGTGAAGTTTCGGTTGAGGTTTAGTTTCATTATTGAATTTTGAATTTCAAAACTTCGAGTTTTGATTTTCCTAATTATTTAGGAACCCCAAGTCATTGTTGGTGCAATGATAGAAGTTTGACCATGTTTTTAAGGGGAGTTACTCTTTGAAAACATAAAAATCTTTTCCAAGACCAAAAGGAGGCCAAGTGTTAAGGTAGCACATGACATTGGTATGAGAGGTGTTACCAAGGACAAGGGAGAGTCATCCAAGGCCAATAAGAAGGCATATGCTAGGGTAGCATATAATTATAGCAAGGATGAGGTGTCCAATATTAAGGACAAGAAGAAATTAATCAAAGACAAGGTGTCTAAGATTAAGAAGGTGAGTTTAGTAGGTCAAGTGTCACCCGAGGTGCATCGAAGTGACCTAGCCATAATGGATGAGTCACCAAGGGAGGTGACTAAGGTTAAGATTCCTAAGGATAGGAAGAGCTTTTGGGACCCATGATAAATGGGTTATCAAATGTGCCAAGTGGTTAGGAGATAGACTTAAGTCTCTAACCTAGTAGGTTGACACAATTGGGATGTGTTTCATGCATGAAAATATGACATTGGAGGTCATATTGCATAAAAATTAGTTTTTGATGTATAGATGTCATATAAACCCATGCTAAGAAAGTATTGTGATTTAGTATGGGCAGATACATCAAGAGGAAGCCAAAACTAGGACTTTAGGTCAATGTTCAATTGAACTATTTAGCTAGTTTTGAATTTTGTATCAATCTTAGGATCTGTGATAAATATATTTTTATACATATTTTTCCCAAGTAGACAAGGGTACAATAGACCTCTCCACAAAATTTGGAGATTTTTGGAGGTCTAGGGAATTTCTGGTGCATTTCTGAAGTTGGCCTAAAAAGGTTAATTTTTACAGAAATAGGGTGCCAGTCGACTAGTGCAGATACCAGTCGACTGGTAACAGTGTTTTTGAGCACAAAATGTTTCTGTAAGCTCATTTTGTCGATACCAGTTGACTGGTGCCGATACCAGTCGACTGGTAACAGTAGATTTCGATCACAGAATGCTTCTGTAAGGTTCTGTCGAAGGGGGCAGTCGACTGGTACCTAGTTCAGTCGACTGATACCAGCCTAAAAGTGTTTTTCAATGTTGTTCTTGACCGTGTCAACTCGTTTAAATGTATGAGATCCATGGGCGATAAATACATGAGTTTAGGGTCAATTTGGATGACATGTTTTCAACAATTGGGATATTGTTGGAGCTCTTTTTGATGTATGGCAAAGGGGGAGAAGTCTAGGTTTAAGTGGGAAATCTATACACCTTTGCAAGAAATCCTAACTCGAGGGGGAGCTTAGGTGAAGGGGGAGCGATTGTTTAGGCAAAGGGGGAGAAGTTTACCTTTGCGGGAAATCCTAGCTCAAGGGGGAGCTTAGGTGAAGGGGGAGCCTAGGGATTTAGGTTCCATTATTTATGCACGAGTTGATTTGTATATTTATTTGCATATGTATTGTATTTATGTTTCTCTAACTTAAACAGGTTGCCAAACATCAAATAGGGGGAGATTGTTGGAGCAATCTAGGTGCCCTAAGTTTTGATGTTTGGGCAAAGGTTTAAGTTAGGTTTATTGTTGTATTTGATATGCATTGTGAGTGTGCAGGATACAGGTACAACAAGGAAAATCCAAGTGTGATCTTGACAAAGGAGGAAAGTCCAAGGATGAGTCTTGGCGGTGTAAGTCCAAGCATGTAGTCTTGGCAACATAAGTCCAAGTGTGACTTGGCAATGGATGAAGCCCCGAAGGTGAGGAGCCTCTTGGCAAAGAAAGACCCGACAATATGGACAAAGCCGAAGGAAGCTCCAGAAGGTAAGACGTGAAGGATGGGGAGACATCCGAGGGACGCGAGGCTGATGGAGGAGGCTAGAAGGCTAGGTCTAGGTTGGTCGGGCGAGGACGAGTGCATGAGAGATTGTACTCAGAGTAAAATTCTAGTTTTAGGGTTTTACTGTAGCAGTTAATGTAGCAGTACTGTAGCGTTACTGTAGCAGTCGACTGGTGCATGGACCAGTCGACTGATGCACTGTAGCAGAGAGCCGTTGAGAGAGTCGTTGGGCTGGCACCAGTCGACTGGTGCATGGACCAGTCGACTGGTAACGGGTAAATCAGGTTGCTGATTTGTTCCAAGCTCTATAAGAAGGAGCTTGGTATGGCCGACCAAAGTGACAAAATTAGACTTGGTTAAAGCCTAATTAGTAGTCACCAAAGTGCTCAAGAGATCTTTGTGTGCCAAGAGGTCTTGGTTGGAGTTGTGGTGAGGTTTCTCCACCCACAATGAGGTTGAGCTAGCCGGAGTTTGCCGGGGACTAATCCACCGATGAATTAAGGGATCATCCACCTTACGGACACGCCGTGGAGTAGGAGCAAGTTATCTCCGAACCACGTAAACGCCTTGTGTTAGGGTTTGTGTTTGGTTTGTTGTCTTCTTCCTTCTTGTTTTAGGTTAACTTTCGTATTTGTTAGTTTGTTTTTGTATTCCGCTGTGCACTAACATTATAGGAAGTAAAGTTTTGGGTGAGACGCTATTCACCCCCCTCTAGCGGATGTCAAGGTCCCAACAGAGATGACCTGAGCTGATAATCTCAGGCTGCCAGCGGAGCTAGTTCTTCCAATCTTTCGGTGGTCCGAGTCACGGAGTCTATGCGGTGCATACGAAAATTGAGAGTCAATCGTCGAGTCGAAAAGAGAATTCACCGAGTAAAATGTCGAGGCGTGCGCTCAACGCAGTTTCCTTGAAATAGATTTGCCCCATCTCTGGCTGTGCTTCGAGGTTCTCTCGGGTTGTTTATTTCCAAGGATACAATGGTAAAACCATGAACACAACCAAACACTGGTTGTTCGTGGCGAACTGAAAATGCACCTGAGTGCTATCACGAGTAGTTCAGCCAAGTGGATGCACGACTGAGTTTTGTGGGAGAACACGAGTGGACAGAGGTTCGCTCCCTACTCTTCCTCTTGCTTTCTCTTTCGCTTATCCTCCGCTCTACTCTTTGCTTAAGATCCAGCCTCCTTATATAGGAGCTCTCACCTTGCCTACAATAAATGATCAAATTATGGTCATTTAATGCTGGGTTTAATGTCACCATTAATGGGTTTAATGTTTTCATTAATGTTGAGATGTTACGAAATTATTATTAATGGGTTTAATATCGCCATTAATACTGAGATGTTATGAAATCACCATTAATGAGTTTAATGCTGCCATTAATGTCGAGACATTACGAAATCACCATTAATTTTACATTAATGCTTCCGTTACACTCTTGAACATGTAGCAAAAAGTGATTCAAGTGGAAATATGTTGGTTCATTCTTTTGGATAGATTTTGCCTCGACCGATCTGATATTCAACATACGCAAGTCATGCTCGCACATGAGTCAACCTTGGCTCAGTACAATCCGAGCCCTAGATTTGCACCCTCCCCTGCGTACTCACGCGTAAGAGAGTCTCTGCCCATGCATTTGTTTACAACATCAATGTATGTGTCATAATTTAAACCAACAATAAAGTCAAGAGACTTCTAACGTAGGACTAAACTCATGCACAATAGAGTCTCTTTGTCTCCACCTCTTTATTCCATTCACATTTCCAACAATAATAACAAGATAAGCAATAACAATCCATTGGTATGCAGTCATTAAATTCATATGGCAGAATAGTTTGTGTCAATTTGGCATCCCGCGCAGGCTCATCTTCGACAATGAAAGGTAGTTCTCCGGGCGAAGGTTCAAAGAATGGTGCGAGAGTTACGACATCGAGCAATCATTCACGTCAGTGGCCTATCTGCAAAGGAACGACCAGGCGGAAGTCACCAACCATGAAATTCTTAGAGGGCTTCGCACTCGGCTCGACCATGCTGGAGGAAGCTGGGTTGACGAACTCCCAAGTGTTCTGTGGGCATATCGCATTACTCCTAGAGAGGCGACCGACATAACCCCGTTCCAACTAGTTTACGGGGGAGAGGCAGTCATGCCGGTCGAAGGGGGAGTAGAGTCCGACCGGGTGTCACTCTACGATGAGGCTAACGTCGATCGACGATTGATGGAGCCAGATTTGGTAAATGAAGCTCGGGATAAAGCGGTTGTATGGCTAACGACGTACCGACAGCGTATGAAGCAAAGTTACAATCACTGAGTCATTCCAAGGTCATTCCAAGTTAGCGATCTGGTATGAAAAAGAGTAAAGTCGGTCGGGGATGTCACTAAGCTCGAGGCGCCATGGGGAGGATCGTACAAGGTGATTCAGAAACTCAGGTCAGAAGCATATTATCTGGAAGAAGAACATGGGCAAGCCCTTGAGCGGCCCTAGAGTACAAATCATCTTCAACCATACCGAATAAGCTAGAGGTTCGTGAATGTGTTAAGTGTTGGTGTAATCGACCTTTAGGGTTTCGATGTTTGACAATATACCTAAGTTTGGTTAATTTGACCAAAGGTTGACCCAAACAGGACTTGATATTTGGGAGAGAGAAATCTAGTCAGGGCTAGATGACTAGCAAAGGTAAGTCCTAACCAAAGGTTAGGCAAAGTGAAAGTTCTGGTGAGTGAAGCTAGGTGGTGGAAGTCCCGGTGAGTGAAGTCGGGCCCTAGTGAGTGAAGCTAGGTGGTGGAAGTCCCCGTGAGTGAAGTCGAATCCTAGTGAGTGAAGTTACATGGTGGAAGTCCTGGTGAGTGAAGTCGGACCCTAGTGAGTGAAGCTAGGTGGTGGAAGTCCCGGTGAGTGAAGTCGGGTCCTAGTGGGTGAAGCTAGGTGGAGGAAGTCCTGGTGAGTGAAGCCAGGCAATGGAAGTCCTAAGGAGTGAAGCTAGGCAACCCTTGGGAGGTAACCCTAGGTTTATTGTGCTTATTTTATCTATTGTGCTAACTCAGTGTTGCTAGGTCGATGGGATGACCGGGTAACTGTCACGAAGTCCATACGGGTCGACGGGCTGACCGGACATCTGGCAGGTAAGTTAAGGTAACTCACTAGATGAGAGTGACTGTGAGGATGCGTTCCCGGGTAGGGAACTTAGGCGTCGATCCAACTTAGATCCATTTCGGAAATCTAAGTTGAGATCGTGACTAGATTTCGGTCTCGAGGACACAAAATCTAATTACTACTCTATTTTTATTTAACTGTGCTAACTTTTGTTTTATAGGGTAGTATAACTTTTATTTTACCTCAGACTAACACTTTCTTGCAGGAAAAGGACCTTCTGGAGAAAGGTGGTTTGGGCGCCCGGAAGGGATCCAGGTGCCCGGAGTTGGTCCGGGCGCTTGGAACTGGTCCGGGCGCTCGAAAGGCAAATTTTATCCCGTTGAAATCATCGCACATGGAGCTCACTGGTTGGCTGGGTTACGTCACAGTCCAGGCGCCCGGAAGGAATCCGAGCGCCCGGAAGGGATCCGAGCGCCTGGAACCTTTTATATAAGGAGGGTGAGTCCTGAAGCAAAGAACAACAACAACATCTGCTCTACTGCGATGTGCTCCTGCGTCGCTGCGAAGCTCCTCCAACAACGTGCTGCCAAGAGTTTTTTCTTCCTTTATTTTGTTGTCAGTATTTTCTTTTAAAGTTCCTGTACTTGCATTTGTAATCTTTTGTGAACTGTTAGTGAATTGCCCAACGAAAGCATTCAACGAGTACGAGCCTTGGAGTAGGAGTCGACGAAGACTCCGAACCAAGTAAAACCAGTTTTTGTTAGCGTTGTTCTTTTACGTTTCCGCTGTGCACTCGACTACAAATTTTTTTGTCGAAATTCACCCCCCCCCCCCAAATCAACTTTTACGATCCAACAAGTGGTATCAGAGCAGGTACCACTCTGAATTAGTGCAACCACCAATCAGGCAAAGGAGGTCTTTTTTAAAAGAAAAAATTAGATATCATTTTTTTTTATTTTTTAATATATATATATATATTTCACGCATATTTATTTATCTCCCACATTGCTTACATCAAGACAAAGTCTTGGAAATTGTTTCTTGTCTATTCTTTGCAAATATACCAATGTCTATTTAAGAAGGACGGAGCATCCACGAACCACCACCATACGATAAAAAAGATTTCAACTACTGGAGGCGAGGAATGGAATGATTCTTAGAAAGCCTAAATTTCGATAATGTGCTGATATTGAGAAAACCTTTTCGGGACTCAGAATTGAACGAAAATGTAAGTAAACTTATTTGTAATATTTTACCTAACAATGTTTTATGCAGATTAGAAAAGTACAAGAATGCACATGAGCTTTGGACCCAGTTGATCAAGCTACACGAGGAGTCGTTATAGCTAGAGGATCAAGTCAAAATCAAATCTGGACTCGAGTCAAATCCAATCGAAAAGCCTACTGAATTAGGGGGTTCGCTCAAGGTTAGTAATATTTAGCAAAATACCCCTGCTAGTAGTCGTTTAAAAAATATGCATGTTAATTTGGATATTTCTGAAAACATACGTGAAAATAGTATATTTGATAATACATGCAAAAATACTCCTAGGATATTATCTGATAAAATAAATCTAATTAATTTAGAAAATTCAAAAAATCTGAAAATAATTAATAACCTTAAAAATTCAAATGATAACCGAATCAATTTGAATGACTCTACCTAAAAAAATTTAACTAATAATATTAAAAATATTACTTTACACAAAAATTTAAATAAATTAACAAATTCAAAAAAAAAGGTTAAATATTAAAAATTCAAATTTAAACTTAAATAAATCTGAAAATTCAAATGATAATTGACAAATAGGGATGACAATGGGCCGGGTTCGGGCCGGATTCTATATCCTCCGTCCCCATACCCATCGGGTATAAGATCTCCGATGGGTATTCTCATACCCATTAAATGATCGGATATCTTCTATAGTTATAATTTTTCTTCTTTCTATCCAACTATTATCATTCAACAAAAATATATTAAAATTAACAATCTATTAAAAAATATATATATAATTAAAAAAATAGATTAAACATCTATATATATAGTCTCCTCCTAATATCAACAAAAATAGTAAGTTGATTTTAAAAAAAGAAAATTTTCTTTAATATATGTATATATATATTATTTAATCGGGTATTCGGGTATTGATAGTCCCTCCATACCCTCCTTCATTCGGGTCGGATGTCAGATCCTCCATCGAACCGGGTTCGGGTGAAATTGTCATCCCTAATGACAAGGTCAATATTGATCTAGATAAAATTAATAAATTTCTTAATAAATTATTTAATAATCTAGACAATATCAATCTAGAAAATCCTATCCAAATCTAAGATAATTTAATTAACAAAAGATTAAATTTTAAAGATAAGACTAACATAATAAATTCAACTAATAATATAAACTTAATAAACAAAGAAAATATAAGGATAAATTCAAACATTTCAATAAAACCAAAACCGAATTTAATATATTCAAAATTAAACATTAAATAAAATTCAAAATTAAATATTAAAAAAATTAAAATTAACAATTAATAAAAAATTAAGGGATAATCCTTTAAAGAAATATAATTCAAACAGTTTAATCAATTCAAATTTAAAAACTAATAAAAACTTAAATAATAAATTTTAATTTGATAAAATTAAAATTAAAATTAAAAGAAAATTTAAATATTAAATACACTCCTTTAAAGAAAGAAAATTTGACCAATTTAATTAATTCAAAATTAAAAACTTAAATTTAAATTATAAATTAAAAAATCTTAAAAGGAAAATCAATAATTTAGGGGAGGCTCTAGACTAGTTGACACTTCCAAAACTAACCTACCCGGCAAGGTAACTAGGTTTAATTTAAAAAGGAACTAAGTTTACCTTGACCTACGGTACTGGTGAAGTTTTGGATGATAATAAGTTAGGGAAGCTCAGTCTATGTATGTCTAGGAAGATATGACTTCAACCTGGTGCATTTGGTTGAGTGAAACTAACTGAAGCTACTCCTTACGGATCCTAACTAGTTAGACCAAGATTTTGTACTAAGTTCAGTGGATAGGATTATTTGAAAAATCTCGAAGACATGATTACTCTAATGATGTCAAAGTGACTCACCATAGCCCAGAAGTTTATCCAAAGAATGCCTATTTGTTGAGCCCAAAGCTAAACCTGAATCAAACACAAAGTTAAACCAAATCCTAAAAATTGAACTTAACTTCATCTCACAAAAATTATAGGTTTCGCTGATTGAAAACATAGATCGGGTGAGATGACTAAGGACTTTGAATCGAACCAAATCGAATCAAATCAAACCAAATCAATTCAAATCGAACCAAATTAAATTAAATCTAATCTAATTAAATTAAATTAAATCTAATTTAATTAATTTAAACCAAATCAAATTCAATTCAATTGAAAATTCAATTTATTTTAAAAATTAATTTAACTTAAAAAATTATTTTAACTTAAAAATTTATTTTAAAAATTAAAAATTTATTTTAAAAATTTATTTTAAAATCATTTTAACTTAAAAATTTATTTTAAAATTTATTTTAATTTTAAAAATTATTTTAAAAATTACTTAAAAAAATTATTTTAACTTAAAAATTATTTAACTTAAAAATTATTTTAATTTAAAAAATTATTCTAAAATTCTATTTTAACTTAAAAAAATTTATTTTAACATAAAAATGATTTTAACTTAAAATTATTTAAAAAAATATTTTAACTTAAAAATTATTTTAACCTAAAAATTATTTTTAAAAATTATTTTAACTTAAAAATTATTTTAAAAAATTATTATTTAAAAATTATTTTAATATATCTATTTTAACTTTAAAAATTATTTTAAAAAAATTAAAATATATTAAATAAAATTAAAATAATAATTTTAATAAATTAAATATTACAAATATACATAATAAAATTTAAATATGCTATTAAATACATTTAATTTAAATTTATAATAAATAATAATTACATTTAATTATAGTATAAATAAAGATAAAGAAAATAATAATAATTAATAAATTACATTTAATTTTATAATAACATAATGAAATTTAAAAAAAATCTCTCCATCACCAAATATGGTGATGTTGTACTATTCATTTCACCATATTTGAGGTGGGATTTAGTGTATGGGTTGGATTAATTTGATGTTAAATTTACATCAAATTTGATGTTTTAATGATGGATTGGAGATACCCTAAGTGTAGTCGGGAAGAGTATTTGAAATGCTTTAGGATTTGGTACGGTGGTAAAGATAGAGTGCATTTTTAAATAATCAGGGTTTAATTTCAACGCATGACATATGTATCACGATTGAACTATTGATGAAATCAGGATACCACATCAAAAACTACTATATGTCTTCAAACAAAATATAGATTCAGACCATCTACTATAGAATTAACCATCTACCATAGAATTAATTGAGATGTAACACCGAGATACTTTTTAAAAAAACATATTTTTGAGATTGATAATTTAAAAGGTTAAATGAATATTAGATTTATAACTTAAAAGGAAAAAAAAACTAATATAGAAATAAATATATATTTTTTTAATGAATGATAAATCTAGACATTCCCACCTCACAAAGTAAAAACCATTACACATTTCTTTACTATAAAAACAATCTCTTAAGAACTCATCAATCTCATACTTTTTAGTATATCTTATCTAATATATAATTAAAAATTCCACGACCCTACATCTCTCCATTATAATTAAAAAAACCTCATACTCTCCATTATAATTAAAAAACCTCATACTATAAAAATTAAATTAAAAAATTCATTTTATTTTTTTTTTTAAAAAGAAAAAACAAAAATGGCAAGGAGCGGCTCCCTGTTTAGAGGGTCGATCCCTACCGAAGAGGGAACCCTCCCCTATGCCACATCTATGCGCTAACGATTTGTATGGGGTGGGACGATATGTTTTTTTTCATTAAAAAAAGGAGCGGTCAGATTTCCTTATTTACCAAAACAAGTACCCTAGTTTCAAAATTATCAAAAATAGCACCTAAAACAGTGTCATTCCCTTCCTACCCCTCCCGCCAACCTCTTAAATCCCCTCCCTTAGGGTGTCATTTTCCAATGCATCCGAGCCACAATTTAAGATATTTAAATTAAAAGTTATTTGTAGGGTTCGGATGCACGTCACCTCATCATAGGTCTCACCTTATCTCTCTCTTTCCTCTTCATGTTCTTATATTTACAACTTCAACATGAACCTCTTCCTGCTTTGCTATATCTCTTTCTGCATTTATGCAGCGGATTGCAATAGAGTAAGTAGAGAGCTTGGGTTTGGTCGTAAGGCATTAAAGAGTGCTACTTCGAAGGATTACCACTTTGAAGAAAACCGGCATGGAAGGACAAATTTCAAGAAAGACTATATTTGGTAGAAGAAGAGAGATACAGTTTAGTTATGTACATATAGTATTTGCTACAAATTGGTCTATAATATCAAGAAAGACTATAGTGTTATTCTTTAATCAAATATAAGGTTTGAAATCATATCTACCTTCACCTCGCTCAACCCTTCCTATTATAAATTGTAATTATGTTGATATTCAAAAACCTAGGTCTATTCAGTTAAAGATGTCAAGTTGCACCCAAATCAATTCCTGTAACTTTCTGATGTATCAAGGACTCCATCAATGTCATCTATCGTTGATTTAGATCTCTCCGGAGCTAATATAATGTTACGATAAAATTAAGCTAGAACGTGGTCTGATATGGAAAATATTAGGCCCACATCGGACCTGATATTGGACCATATCAGGCCCTTTTTAATCCTGATATGACAATTATATAGTTGAATTATCTCCTGAATAACAAATAAGGTTGTAAATTGAGTTTAAACTCTAAGTTAGTTAAAACTCGAAAGTGTGTGATGTTCATTAAATTCCAGCAAGTGCACTGTTCCGTGCCAAATGACACGACACAAGAACTTCATTAACAGTAGTTAAAACCTAGGTTTGACACCATATCTGCCTTCTCCTCATTCAACGCTTCCCATTGATCGATGTTTTGGTGAAATCTGACTACTCTAGGTCCATTAGTGGATTTTGGTCAAAATTCACTGATGGATCTAGAGAGGTCAGATTGCATCCAAATCAATTCCTATTGCTTTCTCATGATTCAAGGACTCCAACGATGTCGTCTATTGTTGATTTAGATTTCTCCAGAGGCGATCGAATCTTACGATACATTTCAACTAGAGCGTGGGCCTGATATGGAAACATATCAGGCCCAAGGTGGGCCTGATATGGAAGCATATCAGGCCCATGATGAGCCTAATATGGGAGCATATCAGGCCCAAGTTGGTCCTGATATAGTGTCATATCAGGCCCTTTTTAATCCTGGTATAAGAATTGTATAATGAATTATTACATGAATAACATATAGACTTGTAAATTGAGTTTAAAATGTAAGTTCTGACCTAAAAAATTGGGTTTTGTTAAGCTTATTAAGTGAAACTCCACATGGAGTAGGTGATTGAAATCCAACAGCTGCACTCCTCTATGCCAAATGACATGACACAACACCTTAATTAATAGTGGTTAGAACCAAGGTTTGACACTATATCTACTTTCTCCTCGCTCAACCCGTCCTATTGATTTTTATTTTGCTCAAATCCAAATACCCTTGGTCCATCAGTGTGTTTTGTTCAAAATCCACTAATCAATTATGAAAATCTAGTATGTACATATACTCTAGTGTTGGTTGCTTTTTAAATTTTAGCACCACTGATTCTTACATTGTAACTTTGCTAACTTAGTTTAGAATTGATTTTTCAGGGATGATCATATTGCTAAAGAAATTCTCTCTAAAATATGGAATACGCTTGATGCAAATTTTGTTGTGGAACATGGAGCTAATATAGTATAACTATCTAGAGCTAATACTCAGTCTACTTCTAAGTATACTGGTGTGGCTAACACAAATAGAAATACAAGCAATCTGGCCTTTGATTTAAATGAAGAAGGAAGTCACCTAGAAGATAAGGTTCAAAATTCTGGTATGACATTTGTAGAATACTTTGATTCTACTTGGAGTGAGGAGGAAGAGCATCATATCTGGATTTTAGAGGAATTACAATGCAATATATATAGTATACCAAAGTTCTTAGCTGATGATATGCAGATTCAACAAGATAAATTTCCCCCAGAGAAGTACCGTGACTTAGAGGAGGAGTTCACAATTATTGATGATCCATATATTTTGAATTCTCGATTGCTACAAAGGCCTATTGGAGAGGCAAGAGATGAGGATGAATTCGATGTTGGACAGATTTTTTCTTCTCGACAAGAGTTCAAGAATGCACTTGTGAAGCATGCCATGAATAAAAATATGAGATATAACCCAGTTGAAACCTGGATAAATAAAATGAAAGCAGCCTGCTTTAACCAACCATGTACATGGAGAGTGGTTGGGCGGGGTGATTTAGAGTTTAGGGTTACAAAATATGTAAAGTAACACCAATGTAGTATCATAAGGGAAAGTGCTAATCATCAAGTCTGCTCTTCCTCATTTGTAGCATCTTTTATTGAAGAGCAAATGGTTTCTAACGAAGAGTACAAACCAAGTATGATTATATCTCATATAAAAGCTAGGTTTGGCGTGACCATATCATACATAAAAACATACATAACCCGGGAGAAAGCGATGAAAAAGGTGGTAGGAGATTATGATCAAGCATATAGAGATCTTCCACTACATCTGCATGAGTTGAGAGTCAGGGATCCTGAAACTTATGTGGCACTATACATGACTGGTAACAATCAGTTCTAGTGATATTTTAGACTTTTGGCACATGCCGAAGAGTATTCAGGTCGTATCTACACAAATTGATCAGAATTGATGCCACACATCTAAGAGGAAAGTATCAGAGTGTGTTTTTGATGGCTATATCGATCGATGGTAATGGGAATGTCCTCCTAGTTACCTTTGGAATCGCTAAAGTTGAATGTGCATCTACATAGAAGTGGTTTTTGGATCATACAAAGAAATTCTTAGCTATCGATGCACAATTAATGAATATAGTATCAGATAAACATCGTGACATTATATCAGTAGTTAAGAAAGTCTACTTGACCACCCATCATGCTTTTTATTGCTAACACATGTCTTGCAACATGGTAACAAATATTGGCAGTAGATCATCTTTAGGCTTGTTTTGGGTGGCAGCACGAACAAATAATGATGTTGTCTATTGTTGATTTAGATCTCTCTGGAGGCAATTGAATCTTACGATACATTTTAGCCAGAACGTGGGCCTGATATGAGAAAATATCAGACCCACGGTTATTCTTGATGTGAAAATTGTATGATTGAATAATTTCCTAAATAACAAATAGGGTTGTAAATTGGGTTTCAACTCTAAGTTACAATTAAAAAAATAGGGTTTTGTTGTGCTCGTAAGGCAAAACTCGAAAGTGTGTGTTGTTTATTGAATTCCAACAAGTGCACTATTTCGTGCCAAATGGAACGATACAATAACTTCATTGGCAGTGGTTAGAACCTAGGTTTAACACCATATCTACCTTCTCCTCACTCAATCCTTCCCATTACTCGATATTTTGATGAAATTTGACTATACTAGGTCCATCAGTGGATTTTGGTCAAAATCCATTGATGGACCTAGAAATGTCAGATTGCACCCCAAATTAATTCCTGTGACTTTCTCATGCATCAAGGACTCCAACAGTGTCGTTTATTGTTGATTTTGATCTCTCCGAAGGTGATCGAATCTTACAATACATTTTATCCAGAACGTGGGTCTGATATGGTTCCATATGATATTACAAATATATACAAATAATTTTTTTTAACAAAACAACATCAAACTTTTTGACATAACAATTTTTTTTTAAATATATATATTGAAGTATGCATATAGACAACAATCACACTTGCTAGATCTAGTTTGTGTTTATCATAATTTTATGTCCAACTCTAAATCTATAAGATTTAATTTGACTTTGCTTAAATACGGTTGATCTCTTAAACATTAAACTCTCCGCATAGCGCAATACAAAAAAGGCGTAATCAAACCTGTAAGACCAATTTTTTAAGTAGGTAAGAATCATTTGCATTCAAGAAATTTACAGTTGGTAAATAATTACTTATGAATTGCTTTGTGTTAGACCATCTAATTGAATCATTTTAAACTCTCTTGACGAAATAGGTTGTAGATCTTGATGCCACATATCACAGTATAAGTTGTCTATACCCTTAAAAAACTCCACCTACACGTAAATGACATTAGTAATCAATACATATTAAAGGCTTATTGTGTTAAATATATATAACTAAATACTTACAGTTGTTTCAAATGCAGCAGTGTAATTGTTTGTATGTCCGAGAGAGTTATAATGAATGAATGGACCTTCTTGCATGCCAATGACCATTAGATGCCAATGATCATATATGTTATCGAGCGGATAGAAGATATATTTAATGTCTCCATATTCATCAGTTTGACAAGTTTGTTGTAAGACTTCTTCTTTCATCATCTCAAGCATATTCTATGTAAGGAAGATTCATTTCATTTAAAGATTAAAGTTAAGAATTAATAAATAAGATGATTTACGATAGTCAAATACTTAAAGCAAAGGAAACCCCACAAAAGATGGATGACAAGTATGCTTTTCCACAGGTTTTGGCTTCATGTGTGATAATTGAAAAATATGCATAAATGCAATCACCATGTGCTCACTGAGTCCAATCAAAGATTGTAAATAAATCCTCCATATCCAGTGAGAAAATTGAGTTGGACCAGACTGGAAGCATTGTAACCCTTCATAAACAGCAAAATCATAGTAACAATTTTCAACTATTAATATTATTAAACTCCATAAATCATTAATGTTTTACATAACGATGCAACTATGCTACCAACTAACATACTTTAATTGACTAATCTTCAATAATGCATCTGCTATAAATAGGCTTTTATTCTTCTTGAAAGTTGTCTTCGCTTGCTGGCCAAATTCATAGAAAAAAATATCATTGAGAATTAAAAGATGAGTATTTTTTTTCTCACCATATTTAATCATCCTTATTATTTCACAATATGTCTTCAAACCTACCTTTAATAATTTATTTTTCACTTCCTGAAGATGAAGACATTTGATTTCTTGACTTGATGAAACAGTGGAACTTACAGTTGCAGTGACAATAGCTACTGAATTTGTTGGAACCCCAAGGTTATTTTTGGTGTGATCAACCAAGTTAAGTTATGCCCTGTTATTTTCTTATCTCTGCGTCTAAGTGTACAGGAGCTTAGGAGCATAGGAAGTCGAGTGGAAGACGCGGCCAGCGAGAAGGATGGCACGGGAGAGAACTAATGGGCTCGGTGCGTCCGAGGGACGAGACGCTGTGGAAAAGAATGACGGTGGACGAGAAGGACATGCGTGATGTTCAAGGGACGAGAAGGCGGAGCAAAAGTCTGCTCAAGGAAAAGGCCGAAATTGGGTTCGGGTGAGTCTTATTTCGGTTGGCCGAAATCACCCAGGCAATGAAGCAGTGGAAGAGCTCAAGTGGAGTTATGAAGTTGCTAGAGGCGCCTTCTGTTGGTGTAATCGACCTCCAAGGTTTTAATGTCAGACAAATATGTTTAAGTATGCTTAAGTATGGAGCTTGATCAAGGGAAGTCCTAGTTGTAGACTAGGCAAGGGGAGAAATCTTGGTAGATCGTGGAAGCCAGGTAGATAGGTCTGGAGGACCTGATCCCTGGATAACCGAATATTGAGTCCTAGTTGTAGGCTACGTAAGAGAAATCTCGGTATATCGTGGAAGCCAGGTGGATAGGTCTGGAAGACTTGATCCCTGGGTAGCCGAATATTGAGTCTTGGTGAGTGAAGCTAAGTGGAGAAAATCCTAAGGGGTGGTAACCTTAGGTTCTGGTGAGTGAAGCCAAATGGAGAAAATCCTAGGGGGTGGTAACCTTAGGTAACGAGAAGTCTTGGAGGAGTGAACTCCAAGCAAGGTTGATCGGATGGTTTCCGGTCGACCATGCGCGGTCGACCGGACCAGCGGATCTCGGTAAATCTAGGTTTAGGTTTACCATTGTTTTCTATTATTATTGCTGTTGGCTAATATAATATTGCAGGAAAAGTCTTAGTGGATCATGCGATCAGACACTAAGCAGGCAAAAGTCCAAACAGGTCTGAAGGACCATGTTTGGCAGGTAAGTTGAGGTAAGCAACTGGAGGAGCGGCAGTGAGGTCGAGTTCCTGAAGGGAACAATCTAAGGTCGCTGATCCAACTGAAGAAACCGGGTAGGTTTCCAAGTTGAGATCAAGACAGTTCTATTGTCTTATATTATTACTCATGCATTTTATATTACTGTGCTAATATCTATTTTGCAGGATTATTGTCTAACATTATTTTGCAGATTCGACCCGATCGATCGACCAAACAGGAGGATCGGTCGACCAAACTAGGTCAACTCAAAGCAGGTATCAGTTCAGACCAAAACATAGTACAGTCCGGTCAAAGCTTGATCGGTTGACCGAACCAAAGGGTCGGTCGACCGAACCCAGATGACTCAGCACAAACATCAACGATCAGAGCAGAAGGAAAGGACATGGATCGGTCGACCGAACCAATCAGCATTAAAGGCACATTAACTGTTGATCTCGGCAAATCACGACGAACAGGGAAGGAAGCTGTTCGGTCGACCGAACCCTTAAAGAGCATTGATTGTCGGAGATCGAGCCAGCGTCAGACTCCAGCCAGAAAGGAGGGGAGCGTGTTCAGTCGACCGAACAAGAGGATCGGTCGATCGAACGTCCAGTACACCTATAAAAGGAGGCTTGAAGTTTGAGGTTGTATATACTTCTGATCATCGAAAAAGCCCTTCTTTGTGTACGGATTGTGCTACACGTCTTCATCAGCTCAGCAAACCATTCCGTCCGGAAATACCAACCAAGCTACATTCTACGAATACTACTGTCGGTATAATTTTTGTATTGCACTCATTTTTAAATAAGATAGTAGGGTTGTTACTATCTTATACTTTCTGTATCTGTATGATCTGCTTCTTTTTGAAGGTTTCGGAAAGAAGAGTCATAGTGATTGCCCATCGGTGCGGTCAAGGATCGCGGACCTTCGAGTAGGAGTCGAGCTAGGATCCGAACGAAGTAAACGAGCTTGCCCCTTTACATTTTCCGCTGCTTACTAGAATTGTTTTGAAATACAAAAAGAAAAGTTTTAAAAAGAGCGAGATATTCACCCAACCCCCCCTCTATTGCTCGCATCCGATCTATCACCTTCAACAAGAGTTGAAGGCATCTCCGCGACCTTCAGGCAGAAGGCGACTTCAATGGCTGAAGATGCCTTTAACCAGCCATGGAAGGCGTCTTCCATGGCTATGGAAGGCACCTTCGACCAGACAATCTGGCCGTTGGCGGAAAGGATAAAGGTTTGTCCTGTGCCTCACTAGAGGCGCCTTCTAGCCCTATGGAAGGTGTCTTCAGCCTGAGGATAAGTTTTTCCAGGGGCTATAAAAAGGCCCTAAAAACCTAGAACAGATACAACAACTTCTGTATTGATTTTCTAGCAATAGACTGAGCTATTAACGAGTGTAAAAGGTTTCTCCACCTTCAGTGAAGGAGACTTTTTAAGAGCTTCCATTTGGCTTGGATTAACAACCAACTAGGTTGTAACCAAGTAAATTCTGGTGTCTTTTACTGATTTTATTTAAGTTGTTATTTCTGTATTATTTTATTTGCTATTTCTGCTAACCTACGTTAGCAGATCGAGGAGAAAGACACTTTAGTGTTGTAGGCAACTCAACCCTCTCCAACCGGCCCACCGGACCAACAGAATCTACATGTTGAATAATCTATTTACTTGTCTCTTTAACTTCTGATATAACTTTTCTTTCAGTTCTCTTTCCTTTGGGCCCTTGTTCAAATATTGTTGATAGGGGCCTCACACTCTTTCTGGCAAGCCTCTTTACTCTTGTATGTGTTGGTGGTATGACCTCTTTATCCGTGATAGGGTCTGCTTGTGCATCTTCAGATTCCTTCATCTGTAGCTTAGTTTGGAGCTCTTTGATTTTACTTTTGGCATCAACAATTAACTTATCTTTTACTGATAAGAGTTTATCCTTTTCATTTATGGTCGTGGCCATCTCCCTTTTAACAACCTCCAAACTTTAAACATCAGTATTTAGTTGTTGCTTTCAATTTTCAATATGTTCTACCTTTTTCTTGCACTCACTGCAATTGAAACTCTCTAGGCAATGCAATAGACCTTCTTGACCTTGATGTAAAGAAGCTTGGCCTAATATATCAGGTCCTTAAGTTGGAGGAGACCAATCTGGTACCAAACTTAGTTCAAACTCTGCTAGAATTAAATCTACAACAATTTTGTCACCACTCACATGGTCTATCATCTTTTTTACTATGTCAACATAATAGTTAGGCCAACTCTATCGAATGATTCTAGGAAATACTTAAGATGCTTTGGATTAATGAAACAGATGTGCTCCCTCATCCATACCTACAATGTAATGATTAAAAATAATTCAGACCAAATAATGTGAGTCACATATAATCTAACTTACCGCCAATATAGTTGGAAATCCCTTTAGCAAGGGGGCCTTGGGGGCTGGATCAGCAACTTGTGGTTTTGGCTTCAATGTAATCTCTAAACCAATGGCCTCCAATTGAGGAGGTATGAAACTGTAAATCGCATTACACCAGTTAAACCTGGCTAAGTTGTCAAAATCATCTAGGCAGTCAATCAGGGATAGCAGATGAAGTTGTGTTCCTTCGAGTCCTAATTATCAAACATATTATGAACCATAGCTCTTACATAAGGACAATTAGTGAGGTCAAGGACCCATGAGAAGGGCATGCTTCAAATCAACTGTTCTTGTTGTACTTTCAGTTGAACAAAAGAAATAAATTCCGTGAAATGGAAATGACTACTTTTCCAGTTCATTCTTTTACTGTGCCCTCTATTTACATAACTAGGATAACTGGGTCGAGCAGCACCTCCACTTGAAGACTTTGTTTTTGAAGTAATCCCGAACTAAGCAAGTATATCAAACATAAACCATCAGTCACAATTCGGTCGCCCTAAATACTAACGATAACCCCAGGCGAAATAAAAACTAAATAAACATTGGAGTTACGTACATTCGAGAAAGAAGATGATGGCAGTCCTAAGCCACAGGAAGTTCGTGAAATGTTAAGTTTTCGGCCCTCTTACAATTCAGTTGACCTAATTCCGATAAAGAAGATATAGCGAAGCATATGTGTTCTGTAAATCATGTCGGGCCTGATATTAGCCTATATCAGGCATGACTTTCGAGTTTTACTTTATAAGCACAACAAAACCCTATTAATTTAAGTTGTAACTTAGAATTGAAACCCAATTTACAACCTTATTTGTTATTCAGAAAATTATTCAACCATATAATTCTCACATCAGGAATAACCATGGGCCTGATATGGTTCCATATCAAGCCCACCTTGGACCTGATATATGTCTATATCAGACTCATGTTCTGGCTGAAATGTATCGTAAGATTCGATCTCCTCCAGAGAGATCTAAATCAACAATAGATGATGTTGTTGGAGTCCTTGATGCATGAGAAAACCACAAGAATTTATTTGGGTACAATCTGACATCTCTAGGTCCATCAGTGGATGTTGGCCAAAATCCACTTATGGACCTAGTGTAGTCAGATTTCACCAAAATATTGAGTAATGGGAAGGGTTGAGTGAGGAGAAGGTAGATATGGTGTCAAACCTAGGTTCTAACCACTGCCAATGAAGTTATTGTGTCATGCCATTTGGCACAGAACATTGCACTTCCTGGAATTTAATGAACAACACACACTTTCGAGTTTTGCCTTACAAGCACAATAAAACCATATTTTTTTAGTCGTAACTTAGAGTTGAAATCCAATTTACAAACCAATTTATTATTCAGAAAATTATTCAACCATACAATTCTCACATCAGGAATAACTATGGGCCTGATATGGAACTATATCAGGCCCCATGTTCTGGCTGAAATGTATCATAATATTCGATCATCTCCGGAGAGATCTAAATCAACAATAGATGACACGTTGGAGTGCTTGATGCATGAGAAAGCCACAAGAATTGATTTGGGTGCAATCTGACCTCTGTAGGCCCATCATGAATTTTGATCAAAATCCACTAATGAACCTAGTGTACTTAGATTTCACCAAAATATCGAGCAATGGGAAGGGTTGAGCGAGGAGAAAGTAGATATGATGTCAAACCTAGATTCTAACCACTGCCAATGAAGTTATTGTGTCATGTCATTTGGCACGGAACAGTGCACTTGCTGGAATTCAATAAACAACATACACTTTTGAGTTTTGCCTTACGAGTACAACAAAACCCTATTTTTTTAGTCGTAACTTAGAGTTGAAACTCAATTTACAACCCTATTTGTTATTCAGGAATTATTCAACCATACAATTCTCACATTAGGAATAATTGTGGGCCTAATATTTTTTTATATCAGGGCCACCGTAGGCCTGATATGGTTTCATATCAGACTTATCTTGGGCCTGATATATTTCCATATCAGGTCCACTTTCTAGCTGAAATGTATCATAAGATTTGATCACCTCCGGAGAGATCTAAATCAACAATAGACGACACCGTTGGAGTCCTTGATGCATGATAAAACCACAGGAATTGATTTGGGTGCAATCTGACCTCTCTAAGTCCATCAATGGATTTTGAACAAAATCCACCGATAGACCTAGTGTACTCAGATTTCACCAAAATATCGAGTAATGGGAAGGGTTGAGCAAGGAGAATGTAGATATGGTGTCAAATATAGGTTCTAACCACTGCCAATGAAGTTATTATGTCATGTCATTTGGCACAGAACAATGTACTTGCTATATTTCAATGAACAACACATACTTTTGAGTTTTGCCTTACAAGCACAACAAAACCTTATTAATTAAAGTTATAACTTAGAGTTGAAACTCAATTTATAATCCTATTTGTTATTCAAGAAATTATTCAACCATATAATTCTCATATTAGGAATAACCGTGGGCCTGCTATATTTCCATATCAATCCCGTGTTCTGGCTAAAATGTATCGTAAGATTTGATTACCTTTGGAGAGATCTAAATCAATAATAGACGGCGCCGTTGGAGTCCTTGATGCATGAGAAAGCCACAGGAATTGATTTGAGTGCAATTTGACCTATCTAGGTCCATCAGTCACTGATGGACCTAATGTAGTCAGATTTCACCAAAATATCGAGTAATGGGAAGGGTTGAGTGAGGAGAAGGTAGATATGATGTCAAACCTAGGTCCTAACCACTACCAATAAAGTTATTGGGTCATGTCATTTGGCACGGGATAGTGCACTTGTTGGAATTCAATGAACAACACACACTTTCGAGTTTTGCCTTACAAGCACAACAAAATCCTATTGTTTTAGTCATAATTTAGAGTTGAAACCCAATTTACAATCCTATTTTCTCATATTAGGCACACGGTGGGCCTGATATTTTTCCATATCAGGCCCAACGGGGTCTGATATTTTTCCATATTAGGCCCAACGTGAGTCTGATATTTTTCCATATCAGGCCCAAGGTGAGCCTAATATTTTCCCATATCTAGTCCATCGTGGGTTTGACACGTTCTAGCTAAAACTTATCGTAATTTAGTCATACCTTTCAGATGAAACCCAATTTACAAGTATCCACTTTGAAATATCTAGACAATTGTGGCTTTATATTCCCTACCGAACTTTTTTCATATAACAATGGATGTAATACATACAAACATGATCAAGTAACAATACTATACAAAATTGTAGATTTACATTATAACACTAGATGTATTACATACAATACATACAAAGATGATCAAAGTAACATCACTTTAGAAAGTTATAACTTTACACTCCTTACTCAACAATTTTTCTTACAACACTGGATAATTAATCTGATTTTATGCAAAACCTGCCCCTCAAGATTGATGCTGCTACATCAATTCTAATTTTTTTCCATGTCTCCTTGTTGGAAGTTCATCTCTAAATCATATAGCAGACATCGAATATATTGCATCACAAAAAAGCCACAATCAACGATGTAAATAACATCAACAATTTAATCTTTGATATTTAATATACAATTTTTATATTTATACTATTTCTCATTTACTTATCTGGCTTCTTGTTGTAGACATTCTATTGTGAGACAGACCCATTTGTCCAATGGATGATGACTCTCTAAATATGGATGAACAGTAGCAAGTTGCTCATGAGTATATTGTTTTATCTTCAACACTTGTAAGAATGAACAAACAATTTATCAAATAAACATCAACTATAATTTTTAATTTATACTACAATACTAACATACACATGAATATGTGATGCTCACTGCTGATTCAAACTCATATTTTGATTTAGAGCTACTTGCAGGAGAATTATAATGATTGAAAATCCTTGCTTTACTGTCCACCGTCATCAAGTGAAAGTGTGCACTATCAGTGGACAAAAGTATAAAATTATACCTAATCCATTCATCTTCAATATCTGTCTTTATCACTTGTTGTTATATGTCAAACTTCATTGCAGACATTTTTGTCAACTACAAATATGCAAAGGCATATTTACTTAAGAAAATTATAAAATATCGTAAGATATTTTATATTATCAAATTATTTAAATTCCTTACACTGAAGAAGGTGGGGCAATATATAGACTTGTTATATGATCTACCAGAGAATCCCCCTTAAATAAAATTTTACAATAGGTGTCAATTAAGTCCCCTTTTGTAAACACCTCTTTATTCACACCAGATAAGAAGGAAGCCACAGTTAACCCAAAGGGTGGTTCCTCCCAAACAAAATTAGTTACTGTTGGGACCGAATGTGTAGCTAGAGGGGGGTGAATAGCTCGTCGTGCTCTTCGTTGCTTGTTTCTTCAAAGATATGCAGCGGAAAATACAAAGAAAACAAACACAACGCTAACACTAAGGATTTACTTGGTATCAACCTCAAGAAGAGGTGACTAATCCAAAGATCCACACACTCACGCATCCTCCACTATAAAAAATACTCCTTTATGGTAACTACCAAAGGCGGAGAAGCCCTACAAGTTCACACTACAAGAAGAAAGGGAAAGGGAACAAAATACAAGCAAGAGCTTACAAGTTTGCACAAGAAAACTCTAACCCTAGATTTCTTCTTCTACTGTAGATTCGCCTCTTAACTTGGACAAACCTCCAAGAACCCTCAAGATCTGGCGGTGAGAACTTTGTGGAGAAGCTTTGGAAGCCCTGTAAAAATCTGAGATGAAACAGTGTAAGTTCTACTGAGAGAACAGCTCGCCAGCAGCTAAATACGACGCCAATAGTCGGATCCCAATCGATCAGATTGCTCCCAATCGATTGGGGAGGCTTTGGACAGATCGACCGATCGATCCAGAGCACCTTTGTGCTCTCGGTAATTGCTTGGATCGATCACCCGATCGATCCAGGGCTTATCGCGCGAAATCGCAGCTCCCAAGCGATCCACTAATCGATTGGGGGCTATAGATCGATCAACCGATCGATCCAGAGCTGTTCTGTGCGATCGCGCACTCGTCCCAATCGATCCACTGATCGATTGGGAGGAGGCTTGTCGTGAAGACTCGCCCAATCGATCTGTCGATCGATTGGGCATGAGCCAATCGATCGACTGATCGATCTAGCTCATGATTTCTCCCAAAATCAAGTCTAAAGCCTCCTAAACCAACATCTGGTCAACCATGACCTGTTGGTTCATCGTGCCTAGCATCCGATCACCCTTGACCTGCTAAGACACCCTCACCAAGTGTCCGGTCAATCCCTTTGACCCACTTGGACTTTTCTCCTCGTGCCAAGTATCCAGTCAATCCCTTTGACCTACTTGGACTTTCCAACACCAGATGTCCGATCAGCCTTGATCCATCTGGATTTCCTCGTGCCTGGCTTCACTCACCAGGACTTCCTTCTGCCTAGCTTCACTCACTAGGTCTTCCAACTGCCTAGCTTCACTCACTAGGTCTTTCACCTGGCTTCACTCACCAGGACTTTCACCTGGCTTCACTCACAAGGATTTCCTTCTGCCTAGCTTCACTCACTAGGTCTTTCCATCTGCCTGGCTTCACTCACCAGGACTTTCACCTATCTTCACTCACTAGGATTTCCCATTGCCTAACTTCCCAGTTAGGACTTTCCATCTGCCTGGCTTCACTCACCAGGACTTTCACCTAGCTTCACTCACTAGGATTTCCAGTCAAGTATCTAGTCAATCTTGACCTACTTGACTCTCCTTCACACATGAACAATTGTACCTGCAATCTTCATGTATTGACTACATATATTGTCAAACATTGAAACCATAACATCAAGATTCGAGCTTGACTCAATTCAAGCTCAGTCAACACGGTCAACCTTGACCTGGGGAATATTGCACCAACAATCTCCTCCTTTTTGATGTTTAATAATACATTCTTTAAGTTAGGCTAATCTCATAGCCTCAACCTTCTTCATGCCACTAGGTATAAAGACGTAAGTTAATCCTACATTCTCCCCCTAAGAGGGTAAACTCCCTCTTAGATAATGAAGGTCTAACTTAAACCCTTCATTCTCCCCCTATTGGCACACATCAAATTCATTCCCAATCTTTGGGCACTAAAAGAAACAAACTCTCCTCCTAAAGAGTTACCCTTCGTTGTTTACAACTTCACTCATTGCTCACAACACAATAATGAAGGTCTCATACCCTTCATTATTCTCAACGCTCATCCTTGAGCATGCACCTCTTGAACAATGAAGATATCCACTCTTCATTGTAGTCAAATGCCCAACCTTGAGCATTTTCACGAAAGAAGGTTAACCACCTTCCAAAGTGTATGAAAAATAATTTTCATGTCCTTAAATAGTAACTCCCCCTAAAGACATGGTCGTGGCTTCTGTCATTGCACCAACAATGACTTGGAATCCCTAAAACTTTAGGAAACCCAAGGTTAGAAGTTTTGAGGTTCATAAATTCAATATTGAAACCAAACCTCAACCTTAACCTCTACTTAGTCTTCCTTAACCAATCCATTCTTGTTTTCATCATGAAAACTCCCCCTAAATGTATACAAATGTGTTTTGAGGGGTAAGGAATGGTTACCTAGACTAAAGATGGTTTAGAATGTTGAAAATAAGCTTTCCCAGCCAAAATCAGCATTCCCAATCGATTGGAGTTGAGTCCCACTCGATTGGACCATGCTGAATCGATCCACTGATCGATTCAGATTGCGTAGATCGATCGGCTGATCGATCCAGCGAGCTTCTTCTCGCGGGAAATACCCTCTCAATCGATCGCCCGATCGATTGAGGCACTCCAATCGATCGGGTGATCGATTGAAGCCCTGAAATTGCTGAAATATCATTTCATTCAATTTCAGAAACCCCTAGAAAAATCTACAAAATTCTAAAAATCGTGAAACTTGTTGTAGACATTATTTAGGGTATATACTATCAAGGAAAAATAGTTTTCTATGAAAATTCAATTTATTTTCAAAGATTGACACAAACTTGGAAACTTATAAAAAGTTTAGTGTTTTCTTCCAAGTTTGTGCTCAATTATTCAATGATGATTACTATCAAAAGATAGTCTTCATCAAGGTTTTCCAAAGGCATTTTAAAATATTTTCAAAACCAATACCCAACCATGTTCTTTGGGCTCAATGCACATGACTTGTACATTAGCTTTCCCAATGATTGGAAAGCACATAACTATGTGTTTTGATGAACCTAAAACTCAAAAGACTGCACTAACTCAACATCTTTAGTTTTGTTCATCATCCTAACATCTCATTTGTATTTAATGTGTACGAAACCACATACAAGTCACCTTATAGTTCTTAGTGAGATGTAAACTTAAGTTTTACCCTATTCTAGGGATCATGCATATTTATCTGGGCATTTTGAGGTGATGAACATCCACCAAGGATGTTACACATTAATGAATGTCATTAGTCCTTAATTTACAAGGAAAAAAATAATGCATGATGATGTTATGACATACATCAAAAAGAAATAATTTTCAAAAGAAAATTTCCTATAACTATATGATGTATGTATGACATGACATGATATTTTTGTATTTTTCATAATAAAATGTGAATGCAAAAATAAACATGATGTCATGACATATGATGGGCAAACAAAGCATGACAAGTTTTAGCATTAATGAAATATACCTAGATTACCTATCTAAGTATTCTAAAAACCTTAGCTAAATCCTAGATTGCCCAATTTCATCAAGAATATGCCAAAACTCAATTTTGACATTTTCTTTGCCTTTTGCTACATTGTGCCAATTTAAATTAAGCATATTCCTCAAAATTTGGCACAAATTACTCTCTCAAAGAGTAACCACCTTACGTTAAGGCATAAATTGCCTTTAATTTCCTAAGAACATACCAAAATCCCAACTTGGTAGTTCTTATGATTTTCTCAATTTGTGTCACTTAAAATATCATCCAATTTCTCAAAATGTGACACCTTTTACTCTTACCAAGAGTAAGCATTTTATCCTTATCATTTTCAAAGGTTAATAATAACCTTGAAAATACTCTTAGAGTATCAACTTCATCATGATTGGGTTAACTACCCTTTCAATTAGAGTTGACACTCTCTAACCCATCTAAGGGTTAGAGAAAATGCTCCTAGGAACCCAACACCTATTGGTACTCCTTGGATGCTCTAGGTATTCACTAGAGATAACCTCCCTAGATCCCTTCCTAGTGACCTTGTTAGGCTTCTTAGAAGCCTTGGTCACCTTCTCTAGGTCAACTCTAGGGATAGCCTCCCTTGTGATCTTGTTAGTGACTTTCTTAGACTTCTTAGAAGTCTTAGTCACGTTTGTTGCAAAAATACTTCTAGGGATAACTTCCCTTGTATTTTTGACTTGATCACTTGACCTAGGGTTGGTTCCATAACTATATGGAACCCTATGGTAAGAGATTACATCCTTCTTAGCCTTAGGTTTGTATCTCAAACCTCTATGGCCCTTGGATGACCCTTGTTGTACTCCTAGACCTAGGTTTTGCTCATTTTACCCTTTTAGGATATTTTCCATCATTTTTAGGGTCTTTTCCATTTTATCAAGCCTTGACCTCAAGACTTGATTTTCTATCATTAAATCCTTAGTTTTTGGTTTTTCATTAAATCCATGAGCATTTTTATTTCTAGACCTATAACTAAAACCCCTAGTTTTCTTACCTAGATTTTCATTTACCTTCCTAACCCTAGGTGTGGTAGTTTTAGCATGAAGAGCTACATGTTTTTCTTTAATGCTATCATGCTTTCTATTTTCATGGTAAATAGCATTAAAATGATACAAACTTGAATTAGCATGCTTTTTACCATTATTTAAAGGAGTAGGTTCAATAAATGATACCTTTCGTTTTTCCTTGGAGGCTCCCCCTTGAATTATGCTTCCTCCATGAGCCTTGACCGTTTTCTTCCCCTTGGGACATTGACTCCTATAATGTCCCTTTTGGTTGCACAAGAAGCACACGATGTGCTCCTTATTCCTCTTTGTTCCGGGAGCGGTCTCCTTGAGCTTCTCCTTGCCCTTTAATGCCACTTGGCCCTTCATCTTGGCCAATTTGGGACACTTGCTCTTGTAGTGCCCATGTTCCCTACACTCAAAACATATAATATGATTTTTATTTTTAATTGAAATATTTATACCTTCATGTGTAGGGAGGACATCTTCTCCTTTTGTTCCGGAGGTAGAGGCTTCCTCTTGATCCGATAATGATGCTCCTCCAATGGATTTGACTCGACTTGTGGAGGTGGAAACTTCTTCATCCTCTTCTTCTCTTGACCCGGATGTGGAGACTTCTCCTTCTTCTTGATCCGGTGTCACTAAAAGTTGCTCCCCCTCAATCCTAGAGGTGGAGGCTTCATCATCTTCATCTTGTATTTGGAACAAAGAGTATGCTCCCTCTTTGTCCTTTTCATTGTACTCCTTTGAAGATGAAGTTTCTTGGACTTCTTCTTCGGAAGTTGAGCATCTCTCAACCTCGGAGTCCTCTTCCTCTTGGTCTTGATCCAATGAGTCACCCTCTTTGGATTCTTCTTGAATTTGTACAGTGGAGGGGATCTCATGAATCTTTGTCAACTTGCTCCAAAGCTCCTTGGCATCCTTGAAATCTCCAACTTGAGCCAAAATATTGCTTGGCAATAAATTGACCAAAAGCTTGGTCACTTTATCATTTGCTTTGCTCCTTTGAACTTGCTCTTGACTCCATTTGCTTTTCTTGAGAGGCTTGCCCTTGGAGTTTGTTGGAACTTCAAAACCTTCCATAAGAGCAAACCATTGCTCTATCTCCATCATCAAGGAATTCTCGATCTTTGATTTCCAAAGATTAAAGCTTGTTGAAGTAAATGATGGAGGCACCCTTGTATCAAATCCAAGACCGTCTTGGAATTCCATTTGAAGTTGAGCTTTTTGTGATGAAGTCTTCGACTTGTAGAATTGCTCCAACTTCTTCACCCTCTAGCTTTTTCCCTTTCCGGCGATGATTCCGGTGAAGAGCAACTTGGCTTTGATACCACTTGTTGGGACCGAATGTGTAGCTAGAGGGGGGGGGGGGTGAATAGCTCGGTGCGCTCGTCATGCTCTTCGTTGCTTGTTTCTTCAAAGATATGCAGCGGAAAATACAAAGAAAACAAACACAATGCTAACACTAAGGATTTACTTGGTATCTACCTCAAGAAGAGGTGACTAATCCAATGATCCACACACTCACGCACCCTCCACTATGAAAAACACTCCTTTATGGTAACTACCCAAGGAGGAGAAGCCCTACAAGTTCACACTACAAGAAGAAAGGGAAAGGGAACAAAATACAAGCAAGAGCTTATAAGTTTGCACAAGAAAACCCTAACCCTAGATTTGTTCTTCGGCTGTAGATTCGCCTCTTAAATTAGACAAACCTCCAAGAACCCTCAAGATCTGGCGGTGAGAACTTTGTGGAGAAGCTTTGGAAGCCCTGTAAAGATTTGAGATGAAACAGTGTAAGTTCTACCGAGAGAACAGCTCGCCAGCAGCTAAATACGACGCCAACGGTCGGATCCCAATCGATCGGATTGCTCCCAATCGATTGGGGAGGCTTTGGAAAGATCGACTGATCGATCCAGAGCACCTCTGTGCTCTCGAGAATTGCCTGGATCGATCGGCCGATCGATCCAGGGCTTATCGCGCGAAATCGTAGCTCTCAAGCGATCCACTAATCGATTGGGGGCTATAGATCGATCAACTGATCGATCCAGAGTTGTTCTGTGCGATCGCGCACTCGTCCCAATCGATCCACTGATCGATTGGGAGGAGGCTTGTCACGAAGACTCGCCCAATCGATATGCCGATCGATTGGGCATGAGCCAATCGATCGACTGATCGATTCAGCTCATGATTTCTCCCAAAATCAAGTCTAAAGCCTCCTAAACCAACATCTGGTCAACCATGACTTGTTGGTTCATCATGCCTAGCATCCGGTCACCCTTGACCTGCTAGGACACCCTCACCAAGTGTCCGGTCAATCCCTTTGACCCACTTGGACTTTTCTCCTCGTGCCAAGTATCCAGTCAATCCCTTTGACCTACTTGGACTTTCCAACACCAGATGTCCGATCAGCCTTGATCTATCTGGATTTCCTCGTGCCTGGCTTCACTCACCAGGACTTCATTCTGCCAAACTTCACTCACTAGGTCTTCCAACTGCCTAGCTTCACTCACTAGGTCTTTCACCTGGCTTCACTCACCAGGACTTTCACCTGGCTTCACTCACCAGAATTTCCTTCTGCCTAGCTTCACTTACTAGGTTTTTCCATCTGCCTGGCTTCACTCACCAGGACTTTCACCTAGCTTCACTCACTAGGATTTCCCATTGCCTAACTTCCCAGTTAGGACTTTCCATCTGCCTGACTTCACTCACTAGGACTTTCACCTAGCTTCACTCACTAGGATTTCCAGTCAAGTATCTAGTCAATCTTGACCTACTTGACTCTCCTTCACACATGAACAATTGCACCTACAATCTTCATGTATTGACTACATATATTGTCAAACATTGAAACCACAACATCAAGACTCGAGCTTGACTCAATTCAAGCTCAGTCAACACGGTCAACCTTGACCTGGGGAATATTGCACCAACAGTTACACACCTGCAAAGTAAATCAATTACTATAATAAATTAAGGAATGAACCAGATAATTTTCATTATTTTTTAATAAATTAAATATACTATGTATTACAGACTTCACACTACCATACTTTAAGTTTTCTAATTGTTTTAACAGGTAGGTCACATCTTTGTCTTATTTTTTCTTCTTCGAAGTCTTAAATTGCTTCTTCGCATACTACGAGCATAAACATTAAACACATTTAATTAATAATTTAAATCTAACATCTAAAACTAATTAAAATGTATATACACACTTACGGCAATGACTTATTTTCTCATTTTGTTGAGTTGTGCAATTCTAAGTGCATCTTTTTCTGCCTCTTCTTTAGAATTGCCTTCCGACATTGAAATAATCTCTGTTTATTCTTTCATATCATCCACATTAAGTTTTCCTTTGCCCTTATCAATAACATCTTTAGCTTCACCTTCTTTTACAATTTTTTTCAGTCTCTTCTACTGCTATGATGTTCTCGATAGACTTGCATATTATATTTTGCTCTGCTTCCTCTTAGGTAAAAGTTTTCGTCCCACTGGACTATCACTTGGAGTATCCTTATAATCATACTGACTACGGTCACGTACTCTCCTACTCCTTGTTCCAAAAACAACTGGGGTTTTGTAGATCAACTACACGCTTGCTTGATTGACCTTGCATGGCTTTATTTTCTATTATTTCGATTAATTCTTTCACCCTTTCATTCAAATGCATGTTCTCCAATGTTAGCACCTTGATTCGGTTTGTTTAAACAATGCATTTACGACATTCCTTATTACCTTGCCATCTGGCTTCGGTGTCATCTAATTGTGGTGTCTTCATTGGGCGTGGAATATCATCAGCCAAATCAAGGTTCTCAACCAATGTTTTTTCAAATTCGGTAGGGATTAATTCAATCATAACCTATACAATTATAAAAACAAATGTAGTAAACTGTATATTTACTTTGAATAGGTGAGAGTCTTCAATATTTATCTCTTCAGGTAATACTCGGTCTAACAAGGTCCTCACCTTACTAATATGTGAAGGAATATTTCTCCACTTATTTATTCGTGCATCTTTTATATTGTATGATTTTTGAATTGGAGCATGCTCCAAAAACCATGCCTGATTCATCATAATAAGTGTTACATAATCATAAATATCCACAAAATATTATCAAATTTAATATAAAAAAAATATACTCACAGGCAAAAGACCAACAAATCCCTTTAGGTAAGGGCCTTTAGGTAAGGGAGTGAGGTGGTCTTGGGGTCATATGTCTGAGTTGATGAAAATAAATCCCCAATCGTAGCTAATTGTGGAGTCATAAATTGATGGATGACTTCAACACAGTTGAATCTACCAAGATTCTCAAAATCATCTACTATATCTATAAGACCTAAAGGAAGTTTATACGTACTAGAAGAAAATAAGATACAAATAAATATATATAAAATGTAGAATTTACAAAATAATAAAACATCAACATGTGCTCCAACGCTATTGGAATAAAATTTCAGCAACTCCTCAAATTTTGATATGGTTTTGGGTTTGTTATTTGAGAAGTGAGCAAAAAAGAGGTCACTCGATGCTTGATTTGAATTTAAAGGAACCGAAACACCTTGGTCTGTAATACCAAGTAATAAAGATACGTCTCTTCGTGTAAATGCAATAGGTACATCTGAAAACCACAAATTAATAGTTATATTGTAAGATATTTTTTTATATACCAAAATGCAAAAAAAAAATAAGACATTAAATTTCTAAAACTATTCGGCGCTTAAAATAAATTATTAAAAACTGGGAGTTGTACCTAAGAATCTAAAGGTTTGAGATGTTAAATCCCAATTTTCAAATATATTAACTAGTATACCACAGGTATGCTAGATTTCTTCTATGTCCAAAACAAAAACAAAAGGAAGACTGTTTGATCATCGCTATGTGTCGATCATGTAAAATAATAGCTCCATGATGCTTTCCTTTGATTGTGGATGGTCAAAAAAACAGTTAAAGTAACCTAACACACTGTTCCAATATAGTTTCCGGCCAAAATCAACTACAACCTATAATTTTTACAAATTTAATTTATTAACAACAAAATTAAAACTGGTAGAATGCTTTCCAAATCGAGCTTCATATCATTTTGGAGGGCCTGATATGGGACCATATCAGGCCCACGTTGGGCTTGATATGGGATCATATCAGGCTCACGTCGAGTTTGATATTTTACCATATCAGGTCCACGTTGGTCTTGATTTTATCATATCAGACCCAACGTGATAATCCATATCAGGTGCTTTCTGAATATATCCTATGATTTTTGGATATATCCTATGAGTTAAACAAGTTCATGATACTTACCTTTACTATCGCACCTTCTTGCTTCATTCTAAAAGGAGAATATTTAGGCAAACAAAACCCTAAACACTTGAATGGACAGATCTCTGTGCGGATTTCATCGGAGACCCTTAACGTCCGTTGCCTTAGATGTGCGGATTTCATCGGAAAGTCTTGACGTTGCCTTAGAGGGACACACTGTGTGGATTCCGTCGGAACCCTGGACGTCGAGACACATGAAGGTAAGATTTCGGTGGCGGTCAATGACGATGGATTTCCATGAGTTAAGAAAGAGGAGAATGAATCTCGTATGTATCTGAACTATTTTATTAATTTTAAATTTAAAACTAAACAAATGGGGTTGGATGCAATGGAAAATGACGTCCGGAGGGAGAAGATTTAGGAGGTTGATGAGAGGGATAAGAAGGGAATGATACGGTTTTTTATGTTCTTTTTATAGTTTTAAAATCAGGATGTTTATTTTGATAAATAAAGAAACATACCGTTTCTTTTGGTAAACCAATCATTGTTTTTCTAATGATTTTAGCTGTTGAATAAATTATTATTCAATTTTGATATTTCTGTTGAGAAAACCCCTAAAACCTTTCGCCTTCTTCAATTTCGCCGCCGCTGCTGACCATCACTTCTGATCCGGAGTCCGACTCTGATTCCGCGTTTTCTTACACCTCATCGGAGGAAGTGGAACGAGACGAGAAGAAGGTGTATCTCTCTCTCTCTCTCTCCGTTCTCCCAACAAGATATCCGTCGTCTCCCCCGCTCCCAATCATCCTCCACCTCCTCCCGTCTCCTCCAATAACGACGAACGCGAGGGCGAAGAGGACAGCGAATATGACGGGTCCAGTGATGAAGAATTTGATGAAGGAGAGACGGCCTAGCTGGAAATGAAGCGGCAGCCACATAACTTGTCAGATCATGATTCCTCCGACTTGGGAAGATCTATTTAATTTTTATGTTATGTTTAAAATATTCACATAAGACAGGAGTTGATTCTTGTTTCCGTAGCAAGAACAAAGTGACCTTGTTAATTCCTAGGAGTTGATGCATCATCAACATTCAGAATCCTTGTTTTCTAACGTTGTTCATGCTTATAATTGATTTATGGTTCTCTTCTATAATATTTGGTGCATTGCTTTGTATTACCGAATCCCTTCTTTATGCTACCTAGACTTGATTTACATGCAACTAAATTATTTCTAGTAGATGAAATTATCACCAAACGGATAAGATATTTTCTAGTAAATTTTGATATTATTTTTGTGATAACTTAAAGTTTTTAGACTGCATTTAAATTTTATCCTATGCTTAGAGAAATTTGTATAAATAATTGGTTATCATGATAAATTACTACAGCAACCACTGTTAAAGTTGGGTATTAGTATTGAAGATGGGTTCATCAATGTCTGTATCTAATTCATGGATTATGTGTTCCTAGAGATAGAGAAGGTTCAATCTTTCTCTTTTGATATAGGATTTGGCGATGATAAAAAAAAAAATGTATGACTCTCTTGACTTTTTCAATTTCAAAGTAATATTTTCTCGTTGATATGCAGATACCTATTCATATTTACTCTAGGAGTTTGACCTGATGTTGGTGTCATTATTCCAGAGCTTAGTAGTTTGCAAACTCGTTCAGAAGTAATGGGCTTTAGCTTCTTAGTACACTGGGTATGCTTTAACCACATTTGTTATTGTTGCTCCATTATGGAGGAGACATTTGATACATCATATTTGATATTTATGGTCACAACTTTTTTTTATTAATTTAATGGATAGTTAAGGTCTTGCAAATCTAATACTAAAAGAGAAGGCTGATATTTTTTTTTTTAAAGGTTTTCTTTCAACAGATAATGATGGGCACGGTGCATCACTCTCACTCTCACAAGGTGAGTAATAGAGTTTAACAATTAGTGATTAACTCACCATATTATCCGCTTGATACCTGCATTAATTTGATAATAGAAAAGTCTTAAATTCTTCAAAAATACAACTTGCTATGTCGGTCTCAAATTCTTGTGGGGTTTTATTTCTTTGAAGTTGTTGAGAAATTTGGCTGTCCCTGCCTATGGAACTTTTGGTGCGGTTACTTGATATCAACATGATTTGAGGTGTATTTCATAGTTAATTCAGCCAAAGCATATACATGGCTGCACTGTTGGGTTATCAAAGCATAGTTAATTCATATTTTTCAGTTCAAACTGATAGACTCCTTTCAGGATTATCATCAGATTAAGTCGTTTCTCTTTTTCCATATGCTGCTTTATCCATTGAGTCTGTGTGGCAGATTTGTATTGCGATGATTCTGGTATTAATAAAGATCTCAAAACAATAAAACTGCAAGACTCAAATTTTTCAAAATCTCTAAAATTGTAATGACTACAACTTACATGCAATTTTGAAAGACTCTTTTGCATGCAAAGCAATCAAATTGTTATTTCTTTAGATTAATTATATTCTCCTTGACATTGTTATCTACAGGACATATTGCTGATTGCTTGCTTTGATCTCATTCAATTTTTGCAATGAACTGGATTTATATCCCAAGAATAAACGATGGGCTTGCTCAATTCTTAGCAAATTTTATTAGAGAAACAGAGGCACGATATTTTGGAAAAGAATGTTGGCATCACACTGAATAGGCACGGAGAAAAGTTTATTAGGATTTTGGCGAACTCCTTTGTTTTGCAACCTTGTTTGTGTATGCTTCTTCCTCGTGGATCTCGCCTGAAGGAAGCACGTTGCAATGTACGGTTCTTAGGAGAAGAATAATTACAGTCAGAAGTGCACCTCATTTAAGATATTATGGAGTTGAGAAGACGACATGTCACTGCTCAATGCTGGGTGGAGCACCATAGCGAGAATGACACTGTGCCTTGCTCGCCAATGATTTGGATGGCGTTTGTCATCTCATCAAGAGTTCCTTTCACTTGGAGTTCAGTAACAAGCCACTCGATGTCATGATGCATCCACCCATTTGAGGCGGCTGGGAGAATTATGAAGGGTAATTATCATTTAACTACTTAATTTCATTGTGGGTTTTTCAACGGTCACACTTAATTTTTTTTTGTCAATTTGAATTGCAGTCAAATCACCAACACGAATATCCTGGGGAAAAAAAAATCTCGGAACTCATACAAGCGTGCATATTTTTCAGAATGGGTGTCTTACTCTTCAAGATATTTTTATCTTAGAGTTGATTTTGTTAGCCGCCGAGATGAGACTTTGCTGACAACAACAGCCCGATCCTGGCGTGGCGATATGCCCCAGTGCCGTTTGTTCTCAATCGTCCAAAATAAAAAAACGTGCCAATGAAGTCCTGAAAGTCAGTCAATCACGTTGTTGACGACTTCTAAAATATTTCTAAATCACTATGCCTCATGCTCAGTGTTTCAAGATAAGTTCAACATCCTCAATGACCGCTAATATTTTACTATAATCCAGCTGATGCTTTGCAAATCGTATCTCATAGATCAAGAAACGTGCAGTAGGATTAATTTCTAAAGTTACATCATCAAATAAGAGACTGCACACCAAACTTGAAGAACAATCCAACGTGATGATGGCTCGAGACCTAATATCTTGAATAAGGTTTATCATTGGGTCAAGACTGGATTTCTTTTTAGTTTATAAAAGTTATTTTTTTTTAACTAAAAAGCAAAAATGGTTTTGTCTTATTTGGTTGAACTATGGATCCAGTTCTATTTGATCTGTGTCATCCTCCATTATCTGAAGAGTGAATCATTATTGATCTCGTCGTCCGGAAATTAAATCGGATGAAGGTGGATCTTATTGTGCGGAAGGTTGACGAAAAATCGCTGAAGGGTTGAATCTAATGGGTACCCCCTGGAAAGGTTCGCACGGGCGGTTAACGGAGAGAGATGACCAGGACGATGACGCTGTCGCTCTGCGCACACTTAGACGAGTCCACCAGTCGTTAGAGACCAGAAATCAGAGAAAAAGTTCCTGGGTCAGGTCCTCCGATGCTCAAGTCAGGTACTTTTTCCTCAGAAATCACAGAGAAAGGACGAAAAGTAAAAACCAGTGAGAAATGACGAGTGAGCGTACATGCGTAAGGGACAAAGCCGCCCTTTTTATATTACAACGGAAGTTTCTGGGTCTGACGGGTGTCAGGGAATGTCGGCTGCCAGGCTTTGTCTGACGGTGGATGACAGGTGACACCTTTTCATAGGCTGACGATGGAATCAAAATGGGTAATGAGCTCTACCTGTGAGAATATTCCCTGACATGCTGATTATTCTGATATTCTCTGATAAGCGGTTACGATTCCTTGGCTTGTTTGTCTTGTAACGTTTGGACGTCAAGTCTGCCTTCCGAGATCTGTACCCGCTCTACTTTTATATATTATTATCCAACTTGTATGTCCCGATCTGTGTTTTAAGCTTGCATTTCGACCCGCCTTTGTCATCTACGATTTACGGTCTCTACATCCCGATCTGCCAGCTAGATCTACGTTCCGACCCGTTTACTGTTCGCTGATATTCATGGCTTGTACATCCCGACCTGCACGCTGGGTCTGTGTCCAGACCCGTTTACTGTTCTGCTATCCATGGCTTGTACATCCTGACCTGCACGCTGGGTCTATGTCAGACCTCTGATCCTTGGCTTGGATGTCCCGACTTGCACGCTGGGTTTGTGTCCAGACCCGTTTACTGTTCGCTGCTATTCATGGCTTGTACATCCCGACCTGCACGATGGGTCTATGCTAGACCTCTGACCCTTGGCTTGGATGTCCCGACCTGCACGCCAGGTCTGTGCCAGAAATCTGACCCTTGGCTTGGATGTCTCGACCTCCACGCTAGGTCTGTGCCAGAAATCTGACCCTTGGCTTGGATGTCTCGACCTCCACGCTAGGTCTGTGCCAGAAATCTGACCCTTGGCTTGGATCTCCCGACCTGCACGCTGGGTCTGTGTCCAGACCCGTTTACTGTTCTGTTATCCATGACTTGTACATCCCGACCTGCACGCTGGGTCTGTGTCAAACCTCTGATCCTTGACTTGGATGTCCCGACCTGCACGCTGGGTCTGTGTCCAGACTTGTTTACTGTTCGCTGCTATTCATGCCTTGTACATCCCGACCTGCACGCTGGGTCTGTGCCAGACCTCTGACCCTTGGCTTGGATGTCCCGACCTGCACGTCAGGTCTGTGTTCAGACCTTTAATTAACTTGTAGTCTCAGTCCTCAGCTATATCTGGCCCGCGTGTCCGTTTATTACCTACTATCAGGACTGGTCTTATAATCCTCTTCTTTAACTTTGACTTTTGACCTCTCTGCTGTCCATGTCAGTTTGACTGCTGACCGGCTACGGAGATTTGACTTCTGATCTTCCTGACCTCCAGGTCATCTTGACTTTTAACCCTCTTGTACTCTTGACTCATAATCACATCATCACCCCATAAAATATGCACCGTATCAATTATAAATGAATCCTTTATAATAAAAGCCGTGACAAGTTTTTTTCTTCCGTTTTTTTCTTTTCCTCATATAAGACAAAATATATATATATAAATAATTATATATATATATAATTATTTAATTAGGTAAATAATTTAAACTTACAATGGAGCATTAAATTACAGTTGAAAATATGCTCCTGTACACTCTCCTGCTCGCAAGACGTTTCTTTTCTGTCTTCCATAATTATCCTCTTGCCGCCGTTGCGCATGGCGTGGATCATGAACTGGTATTTCTGATTCCTGCCATGCTTTTGCCCTTTTAGCGGTGGGCCTGTAGCCTTCCTCCCTCTCCGATCTAAATCCACATACAAAAACATTCTGGCAGCGCATTCAGTACTGCCATCGCCCAAAAAGCAAGTATGCAAGAAGAAGGCCTACGCCTCTTTGCTCACCTTCATCCACTGCCCTACTCCTGCAGCAGCAGCAGCAGCAGCAGAAACAAAGACAGCTTCCTGTCTCTGGCTCTCTGCTGCTACTCTCTCTCCCTATTCACTGACACACAGACATCATATTTAGCATACAGGTCTAGTCTGCCACAATCCATACCCTACAGATCGACGCCATCCCATGCCATGCCATTCCAACCGGGGACTTCACTTCCCACCTTCCCCGCCCACGCCAACGAACCATGAACCTTCCATCCCTTGATTGGAGCCCATGGCTCCCCATCTCTGCCTTTATGATCTGGAAGGGAGAGGAAGCTATGGCACTGTCCTCTGTCAGCTCCATCCCCACACTACTGACCTGCAGTCTGCTGCAGCGGGACGCAGGCCTCTCCCTGCACATTTCAAAATCATCAAAAAATTGTAAGAAAGCAGGACCACGGTCGACGTTTTCAAAGCAGCAGCGAGCGACCACCAGCTTGCTGTCGCAGACAACCGCGGCTAAAATTACGGGTGCGTGACTGTGTGGTGGAATGCGCCTGCGCTCACCTGCGATGGAATCCGTACACTCGCGGCTCCTCGGGCCCCATCACGCCGCGCGTCGGGGTCCGCTTTCCCAACCTTCAATAATTCGGGCCCTCTCTCTCTAACCTCTCTGCTTCGCTTCCGCAGTTCCGCCTCGCTACCATTCACACAGAGAGGAGGGTCAAAATACGCAAAGGTAATGACAGAGGCAACAATAGTGTACGTGTTTTTGCTGTAAAGTTTTCACCCTCACATGTAACTATTAAAATATCTCCACCCATGCATGGAATGAAAGCAATTGCAGAAGGAATGAGCGACGATCAAATCTGGGTTCGGGACGCAATTATTGGCTCCGAACCACGTTGACAAATCTTGAGTTAGTTGGTTCGTATATCGCCATCGAGTAATTGACGTCTCCAGTTTTAGGTCACGAGAGCACGTTACTCGCGAGCGTGTAGGAAGAAAGGAAGAACAGGCGAAGGAAAAAGGAAAGAAAAGTTGGGTGGAGAGTTGAGAGGGGAAGGATGAAAAGCTACTAGCGAAGGAGAGTGGCCCAGAAGTCCAACCAGAGGAATTGCAGTCTGCAGAGCTCCTTAACTATCATTTTACCTTTTTTTTTTTTTTTTTCTTTTCAGTTTTTATCAAAAAATATATATATAATATTAATTAATAAAAGAATGGTGAGAGATGGATTTTAGCCTGTAGGTTGAGTGTGAAGCAAAGGCTTGGTGAGCGTAGGCAGAGAGAAAGGAAAGGGAGAGGGAGAGAATAAAAGCAGGCGGGGTGGCTTCTGCAAGGCGCTTCCCTTCGGACACCGGAGCCTTCGCGGACTGGGCGGCATCCTCCGCCGTCGCCGACCGGGGAGACGACCTCTGCCTCGGATTCAATGCCGGAAGCGGAAGCGGATCCGGCGGGGGCGTAGTATGGGCGGCCGCGGGTAGCTCCTCCGCGACTGGTGGCGGCGGCCGCCAGACCGTTAATTATGGGATGCCTGCTGATATGGGCACGGTGGTGCTGGCCTCCGCCGCGTCGTTACAGCACCACCATGAATCGTGGCTCTCCGCCTCGGAGCACCACCCCGCCATCATCCCCCTCCTCGCCGCCACCCCGTGCGTCGTCGATGACGACAGTCCCGCCGGCCGGGGAAAGCTTGGAGGCGGGATCCACATCTGGCAACCCGCCCAGCCGCAGGCAGCACCGTATCACCACGACGGTCACCCGTTTCCAGCACACCATGAAACCAACCCTAACCCTAATCCTAATCCTAACCCTACCCTCTATAATTACCTTCGGAAGCCAATCCCGATGCTGGAATCCAGCGTTATTATCGGCGCCACGGCCGGCGTTGGCGCGTCCACGTGTCAGGACTGCGGCAACCAGGCAAAGAAAGATTGCAGTCACCGCCGCTGCCGGACTTGTTGCAAGAGCCGGGGGTTGGAGTGCTCTACACACGTGAAGAGCACGTGGGTTCCCGCCGCTCGCCGTCGCGAGCGCCAGCTTGGCACCTCTGCTGCCGCGGGCTCCTCCACCTCCACTTCCGCCTCCAAGAAGCCCCGCATCGTCTCCTCTCAGCCCACCGCCTCCCACACCTCCACCTCCAACACCACTCGTAGCTTTGACACCACCTCCAGCCACCAAGGTAATTGAATTGATTAAAGCAAAACCTTTCACAACTTTTAAAAATTTCATCTTGCTTTGTTTCTCACGCAGATGCCGGCGTCAAAGAGCACCTCCCAGGCCACGTGCGAGTGCCTGCGCTGTTCAAGTGCGTGCGCGTCACCTCCATCGACGACGGCGACGACGAGTACGCCTACCACGCGATGGTCAAGATCGGCGGCCGCGTCTTCAAAGGCTTCCTCTACGACCACGGTCTCGATGATGGTGGCGGCCACTCCGACGACGGCAAGGAGAGCTCTATACCCAACATCTCGGAGCTGCACCTCGGAAATCGCTTCGGCGGTGCTTCCTCGTCGACGATGCAGTCTCCGTCGGACGCCTTCGGCGGTGGATTGATTGGAAGCACCCACTACGATAATCAAATAAATGAATGAATCATCCCGATGCTTTGTTGTAACAGTATGTTCCTTTATCTTTCTTCATTTTGCTAGCGGCGATTATATCTTCCTTTGTATTTAATTCATGGCGATGATACTGTCTCGTCTTCTTATAACGCCATTTCAATGCTATCCTATCACCATTATTTCTTGCACTGTTACTGGCCGTGATTCTCTGCATCTTTCATTGACGAATAGAGACGTGAAAGTGGTGCAGTGTAAATTGCGCTGCTCAGTTCGCCATGGGGCCATCTCCATTTGCACTGCTCAGCTCGCCATGGGGGCCATATGTTGCCCAATTTGTTAATGGTAACTTCCATGTATAGTTTTACTTAGTAGCTTTCCTGCAGTTATCATGTTTAGTTTCTGAACTTGTTTCTGAGCAAAGATGGTGTGTGGTGGAGGGAGTATCGAAACTAGTAGAGGTTTTTTTTTTTTTTTTTTTTTTTTTTGCATTTAGGTGTGCATATGTGCCAAGTTACTTAAAAGCATGGTTGCTGTGGGTTCTTTCTTTTCCAAGGCCATGGGCGGTGTGATGTGATTCCACGTTTTCTGTTCACCGTTCTCCTTTTGTCATCCCATCAACTCATGCCACTACATATCAAAGATCAAGAATCTGAGCAGTAGACGTTGAATAGTGGTGAATGGTTTTATCACGGGAATGACTAGGATTGTCATTGATTTTATCTTTTTTGTAGGATTCACTATTGACCATCCTCTCAGTGTCAGCTTTGATTACTTTTTTCCTATTTGTTTTCAGCTTTGTATTGGTTTTTATCGTTCATTATTCTTGAGCATGACACCCATGATTAGCGGTTGTATATGCTTCACTTTTAACGGAAACTTGGGGAATGTAAGCTTAACTTGATAATTAGATCCATATGCCTTTTCTTTTCTATTTGTTTTAGTTGATTGTTGAAATTTACTTAATCATTAAATATCCTCATCACTACTCCGTGCTTTGTTTCAGTTTATTTCTTGTAACAGCACTAAACAAAATGCATAACCCAACTCATTTACTCAAATTATCTTGTTCATTAATAGTACTTAATGAAATTGCCAAGTTAATAACCACTACAATTTCGTTTTTATTTTCAAGTTAAAATATAAATTTAAAGGTAATATTCGTGAGACAGATCACAATAACTGGTTTTGATCCTTTAGTCTATTTCTTAAATTGCTTGATTATCAAATTAGTGTATGCTGGTGTGGAAGGATAAAACTCCCTGGATTATGAATAGGACTTAGCTTGTTTATCACTCCTTTTATTGGAAGTCCTTGTTATTAAAATTCTTTGTGATTACCATTGTTCCATAACTAATTGATTTCATTTATCTTACTGGTCCACAATCATGTTTGCTTGAATATTTAATTAAATAATTGTCATATATGTAAATATACAGGCAGGGAGAGATGTGAGAACTAAAATTTATACATTAATTTATAAATTCTGAATAGCAATTTAATTCATGTTTCAGAACAATTTTATATGGTTGACAAGTTCAATAACAAGTATTTATGTCAGACTATTACATAGCTATTTTGACAGGTGATGAAGACTTTTAAGAACTTCTGAAGATGAAGAATTTTAATTAGGAGTTATCCATACATGACGAAACACATCAATCAGAAAACTTACTTAAAAGTAGCTCTAATTAAATTCCATTAATGGTCTGGTTGATTTTCCCCCCTTTTGCAATTATAGATATATAGATATTAAAATAGTGTAAATTTGATTCTACCAAATGCTTTTGGATTTTTAAATGAATTATATTCCATGTGATCATGAGTGCTAGGCTATATCTCGGCTCGAGATGACATGATTCTTTTTGGTGTGTGCTACTTGACATTACTATACTAAGTTCTTCAAAATTTTGAAATAATATCCACTTTTGCTTTCATCATGATTAGCTGTAGCTGAATGATTATCAAACAATATCTCCCATCTGATATCGGTAGAAATTCTTTCAGTTTATATTTATATATATCTTGTTGTCGCTTTTAATATTCTTACATATTTTCATCCTAATACTGATGGATCAGTAGTTCTGATGCCGTATGATTGTTCTTCATCTAATGTGTTTGGTTTTCACAGCACTATACGTTGTTAGATGGCCCTATAATTACTTTCCTTATATCTCAATCATCATACTCTCAATTGTTTTTTTTTTTTTTTTGCTAAAGTAGAATTACTATCAAATCCAATTTTGGCCTTCCTTTTGCTGTACAAGAAATATTCTATCAATATAATTGCAGTTTAAAGGTTAGTATCTGGCTGATCTTTTAAGAAGTTCCTTGGTTGACTTCTATAAAGCTGAAATGCTCTTTTGTTCTCCAGATTGAGTTAATGCTTATTTGGTTGAAATCTATCTCTTAGCGTTTTAGATTAGTGATGAATTTGTAATCTCATACGGAAGTTAATCAGAGTAATGAGGGAATTTTTTTAAGTGATCTTATTCAAAATCATTATCTTTAGAATTTTATGTAACTATACAGTTAAGTTAGTTGATTCAAGGAGTTTGCAAGCGACTAACTAAAAATATGTTTCCTTTAAGTGTTATTGCTGTTTTATCAAGATTTTTAGTTGTAATGGCGACTCATTATTGATTATTTGCTTTGACTCGTTGATTGCCCTAGGAACCGATTCTTGTCTTTATAGTTAGTGTTTCTTACAAGCTCATCGTCCCTAACATTGGGGATATCGTAGATTATCTAGTTGTCCCAATATATATTTTTTATGAAAGTTGCCCAAACTTTTGAGATAAGCGGATGGTGGGCAGGTGATATAATCTTGTGATATCTAAGGTATTGGTTTTGTTATGGTGTTTAACTCTACTCTTTTGCTTAAGTGAGTGTGTGGGGTGTTCAGAAATGATCTGAGCATCCCAATGTATGTGAGAGTTTTGAGTGATTTTCTTCATTTATGTTTGTTTTTTCAATTGATGTAAAAAGTGATTATGTTTATTTTGAATCTCTCTCACGGTTTTAAATTATGTGAAGAGTTATAAATTATAGAATTAATTTATAAATAACCGTGGTTAATAGATGGAAGAGATTTTTTTTCTTTCTAAATTATGTGAATTATGTGAAGAGATATAAATTATAGAATTAATTTATAAATAACCATGGTTAATAGATGGAAGAGATATTTTTTTTCCTTGAGGATACGTGTCGGTCATAAATTGATCTTCATATTTATCCTTTCTATAAACTTTAACTATGCTGGTTTTGTTAATGAAGGATGTGCTTGCTGCAAATTGGATTAATTTTTGAGTTCCACAAATAAGATCCATTAATTGCTTAGTTACTGGGTGTTCCTTATCATGTTAGTGGTGTGTCGGCTATCTTCTAACATAAATTTGGTGTATTTTGGTATCTTCCAAGTCTCGTTATCCTATCAACTTTTAGAACATCGCTTACAAAATATATATCATTATTAACACCCGGTTATCATAAGAACTTGTTTTGTTGTGGCTTTAATAAAAGAAATTATGGGAACTATGTTGCATTACCATCCATCTTCTCTGGTCTGAATTAAGATTATTTAATGCTTGGTCTGAAAACCTTTTCACGACCTTCAAAGCTCGGCAATTTATTAGTTGTAGGAGGGGATGCAATAATTACACTACTCCACTGAACATGCACCTTACAAGTGTAGGTGTAGCTAGCTTTTTAGCTGCCTCGATTGGTGAGCTTATAGCTTGTTTCTCTCTACTTAAATAAAAACAACAAGAACATGGTTTATTTTATATTCATTTGAATAGTACTATGTTAGCTTTCTTCCATAGGAGACTTTTAAAGACTTATAAAATTAAATAGTCGAAGAAAAAAGTTCAAATCAATTATAGAGGTAAAGTTTAAGTTATAAGAATCGTAATAAAATTTTAAATTTACTTTTTCAAAATTAATAATATAAGTGGAGTTAATTAATGAAGCACAAAAAGTTTGATAATGCAAGATTCTTAAGAACAAATTATAGGCAGTGTTTTTTTAGCTGTGGAGAGTGATAAATTTTTATATTTTTAATGTGACATTGAGTTATTGAGTTAGTATGTTGGAGATTTAAAAAAAAACTGTATAAGTATATGAGATGTCCTAGAGTAATTTAATGATATTAGACTCTAACGATAGCTAACTGTAACTCTAATTTCAATGATTTAACCATGATATGATGTGATATTTATTGAGAGTTTTTGTTAAGATGGTCTCTTGATGATACGCTTAAGGATAAATATAGAAGATAATTTATACCTAATTTGAAGCTCATTTTTATAATATTCATTCTATTTGAGATTTAAATTTTGATTGTCATTGCACTGGAGATAATGTGAGTTGTCATATATTTAAGTTACGTTGATTAATATTGAGAGTGTCTGATTTGGCTCATAAAATTTTTTCATCAATTATTAAAATAAATCAAAAAGTACTAGCGAATGGTTTATCAACCTAACGTTTTTAGATCATCATTTATTTAAAAAAAATATTTGTTAATTTAGTAAAATTAGGACTCGATACTTAAATACTTGAGAAATTGAAAAGGTATTAAGGCTTAGAGTTTAGGATAAATTATTACTTTCTTAATATGAGATACGATGGATTAGTTCATTCTTCATAGTTCATACTTCATGCCTATGATATAATAATTTGAGATTTTGAAGCATGCACAAAGAATGAAACCGGCTCAGAAACAATGCAGAATAAAACACTAGAAGAATATTTAGCTTTATTCGATTAAATATAAATGCTAAACTCTCTGCATGTGATCCAAGACTCGGAAATTTAACTAACAGTTGGAATTGAGAGCTTTTAGGTGTTTTTCCTTATTTTTAATAGGGTTTATTAATTATATATTTTTATTATAAAAAATTATATATTTTTTACATTTGAAAAGGCATTTGATATTTCAAGATTTAATAGAAAAATGACAATATTCCACATTTGATATCCGATCCAAAAAAAAAAAACACAAGTGACATTTGGTTTATGGATTTGGGAAATAGAGAATGGATTCATTCTCAAATTTTATGTTTGGTTGATAGAAATAGAATCAAGATTTTCGAATAAAACTCAAAAATTTGGGTATGGATGAAACTCACCCCCCCCACCCTTGGGATTTGATGGAATAGAAATATGAATAAAGTTTTAGACAAAAATACTCTTAGTATATTTGTTCATTTTTTTTTAATTTCACACTATCTCCTTGTTTTTTCTCATCATATTTTCTCTCTCTTTATTTTATCATCACACTTTCTCTCTCAACATACTTTCTCTCTCCTCATTCTCTCTCATCACATATTCTCTACAAATTTCGTCCCCAGGGCGTAGCACAGATGGGGAGTGCATGGTTCTGTGGTTGAAAGGTCCAGGAGTCGATCCCCGGGGTGTCACTGTCTGGGGTTAACGTCTCCGTCATGCACTTTACATCTGTGTACCTGCATTTACCTCCCTCTATATCCGTGGGACCGGCTCTAAGGGGGCCGCTGATGTGGCGGTTCCACATATTCTCTATAAATTTCTCTCTATATTCTCTTCCATCATACACTCTCTCTCCTCATTTTCTCTCTCTTCATTCTCTTCCATCCACTTTCTCTCCCATTACACACTCTCTCCTTATTTTTTCATCATACTTTCTCTCTCATCGTACTTTCTCTCTTCTTAATCTCTCTTAGCATACTCTCTCTCCTTATTTTCTCTAATCACACTTTCTCTCTCTTCATTCTCTCTCATCACACTCTCTCTATTTATTTTCTCTAATCATACTTTCTCTCTCATCACACTTTTTCTCTCATAATACTTTTTCTCTTTTCATTTTTTCCATCACTCTTTCTTTCTCAACCACTTTCTCTATCATCATACTTTCTCTCTCCTCACTTTTTTATTTTCTCTCATAATACTTTTTCTCTCATTTTCTCTCATCACACTTTATCTCTCTTCGTTTTTTCCCATCACTCTTTCTCTCTCAACCCACTTTTCTCTCATCATACTTTTTCTCTCCTCATTTTTTCATTTTCTCTCATAATATTTTCCTCTCTTTATTTTTTCTCATCACTTTTTATTTCTCAGCACACTTTCTCTCTCATCATACTTTTTCTCTTCTCAATCTCTCCTATCATGCACTCTCTCCTCACTTTCTCTCATCATACTTTCTCTCTCTTCATTTTTTCCCAACACACTTTCTCTTTTATCATTTTCTCTCATCATATGTTCCCTCACATTCAACTTTCTCTCCCATTTAATTTTTTCTCTTATTTTTCTGTAAGGGTTTAAAAAAAAATTTAGGTTCATTCCGATTGAAAATATTTAACTAACCAAATATCATTTTTAAGAATAATACTCAAGTTCATACTCATTTTCATTCCATAATATTATGATATACATTCCCATTCCTATTCCCACTTCCATTTCTAGGAGAAAACCAAACATCCTCTCAATAAATCCTGTTCAAGACTCTAAACGAAGTAAGATAGAAAATTAATTCTTGTTTCACAGATATTTTGAGTCTCTTTCATCAATGGATTATTAAGTTGTAAAAAACTCTGCTGTAACATCTGCTAGATAACATCTGCTAGATAATTGAGAAAAAGATCATTTAAGTTTGTCTCTTCACCTCCCTCCTCTCCCATCATCCCCACTTCACCTGCCTGATATCTTCAAGCTGACATCTTCCATTTGTACTCTCGTTGAGCAAAAGTCCAATGAGTATTGGTTGTAAAGTCTTCATTGATATAGGTTTTATAAGCCATTTTCTAACTACTAAAGTCATGGTTCCTTCCAAGAGGGGCATCTACACGGAAGAACGTTGTTAGGTTTAGCAAGATAGAATAATATCTTTTCTAGATGAAATAATTACTATTTGCCACAACCTCTGCAAAGGTTGGTTGATCCAAAGGATTAAGTGAAAAAGCTTATGTAGGATGAGGTGAAGTTTTAGTAGATATCTCTCCGATGTCGTGATCTTAAATATTTTATTATTCGTCACTAAGATGAGAGAATTATTACTCATCATGATATTAAGGATTTTACTTACTGGAAAAATAATGCTGAGGATATAATAGAGGAGAAGAGTGTTTGATTGTTTTTACCTTTGGGTGATTAAAGTGAATCTCTTTTCCTAGGGAGGATGGCACCTCAGTTGAAGAGACAAATGCAAAAGGATTGGTCCCCATTAGCTTAGTAAGGGATTTGCAAAGCGTGGCATGAAGTTAACGGTGGCAATCGCTATTTACTGGGAGATGGATCACAAGCAGCTTTCGGACCGGTCTTGATACCCCATCAAGCAAACACTATGCAGTTCGGTAAAGTGGGATTTTGGTTTAGTGGAGGTCACTTTTGATCCTTTTAATTGTCATTTTGAGCGGACAAGAGTGAGCTAGTTTTTAATGAGAAAGAGAGAGAGGAGATTGTGTTGAGTTAGCAAATCTTTGAATGAAAGGTCTGTCATGTGGAAAGTTGCCTCCCTTGTCCTTGCGAGCCGACGCATTTAATCTCCGTTCAATTGGGGGAACAGGCTGGGCCTCCATTGACTCAACGTATCTGAACCAACGATCGCATGGGCCACCGAGACCTCAATATCTTGTTCCTCAGTGTTTAGTGCAAGGACCCAACTAGATACGAATCATATCTGGCCGGATCTCTCTTTGGATTTGATGGGTCGCCGAGGGCGTTTATAGGATGAGCAATGAAAACAAAGAACCTGTCTCCTTCTTGATCAGTTTTCCATGGCTGTTGAAGCAGAGGCAAGGTTCCATGTCCTGGCTGTGGATGATAGCATCATGGACAGGAAGCTCATCGAGAAGCTCCTCAAAACCTCTTCCTTTCGAGGTAATTAACTTCGCTCAGTCTCTGATGCCTTCATCAATCCTTGCTCTTCACTTTTATGACAACAAGTTTCTATGCGTTTTTGGTGCTTCAGTTACCACGGTGGATTCAGGGAGCAAGGCTCTTGAATTCCTGGGATTGTCAGCGACTGCTTCATCAGAACATCATGTAATTTTTCTGATCCATTTCAGCACCTCAATTCCTTCTTCTTTTCCATTTTTTTTCTCCTTTGGTGTTAATTTATCTTGCTGATGCAGGAAACAGAGGTGAATTTGATCATAACAGATTACTCCATGCCAGGGATGACAGGGTATGACCTTCTCAAAAGCATCAAGGTATACTTCACCTTTTTTTGATGCAAAAAGTTCGTCTTGTTGTTTCAAGAATCTGATGAGAAATTAACTTGCGTTCTTCAATTGCAGGGGTCATCTGCTTTCAAGGACATTCCAGTAGTGATTATGTCATCAGAGAACATGCCTTCCAGGATAAACAGGTGAGAAAGAAAGAAAGAAGTTTGATCTCAATTCATTTTTTTGTATTTAATTGAATTCTAAAATATTCTGAGGGAGTTTCTGCAGATGCTTAGAAGGAGGAGCAGAAGAGTTCTTTCTGAAGCCACTTAGGCTCTCGGACATGAAGAGGCTCAGGCCTCACATACTGAAAGGGAAATCGAAAGAGGGACAGCTAAATCAAGAAGAAGACTGTGAAATCATCTGCAGAAGCATCAGACATGACAATAGCAGTTTCTGCAACAAAAGGAAAGCCAGGGATGAGGACTCTGCACGAGAAAGGAGAAGACTAAGATTCTGCTATCTGGGGTGATCAGTTCCTGAGAAATGATGCCAATTTCCAAGTGATAGAGCGATTTAGAAATAGGAAATGTAAAAACTGGAGAAAGGTTTCAATGGACTTTGAGATTCCATTGATGTGATTTTATTTCTAACGTATTTGAACATAATAAAAGCGTTAATTCTAAAATATAGCACCTACGTATGTATATATAATCTGGCACTCTGTTTCTATCGATCCATTGAAGCAAACAGGGGTAAAGATTATTGTTCACGATGACATCTCTCAGCCCGATCATCCGTCCGTCAAATTTTCCATCCGTGTAAACGGGCCCTTAACATTTGAGGATTCGTCTTCAAATCCCGTTGGAGGAGATCCACAAACATCCCCATTTTGATTTCTCCTCGTATTCTTAGCCCCCCAAGTTCTCCTCCCTTTTACATTTGGCCGACTGATGGCCCGTCTTGGAATTCTTCCCCCCTTAGTCCTAGGTAGTGCGTGGCCATGGATGTCAAGATCCGTGAGTTCTTAGACTCGGTTGGTTCCTTCTTTACCGGCTGTGATCACATTCCGTGGAGTGACCGCGACATCATCGCTGTAAGTCTATCCTTCGTCTGCAAAAAATCTAACCACGTCGAATCCCCCTTCGTATGCTTCGTTTTCCTTGTTTTTCTCTCTCGCATTGCTCGGAACAATTAGGACATTCTCAGAAGCTGTTTTCGTGGAGCAATTTGTCTTCTTTTACATTCTTCCCTGATGCTGTAGTGTAGAATTCTTGATAGGACGAATTGTTTTTGCTTACTTTAGCTAACCGATCGAACTCATTCGCATAGGGTTGTGAGAGAGAGGTCACAGAGAGTGGAACTGCGGAGACCAAGAATGAGGGTCTTATGAGGTTGTCCGGGGCTCTTGTCCATTCCATGTAACACCCACGATAAGCTATACCTATGAGTATTTTTCCTTTAAAATAAAAGACAAAGAGAAATGGAAATAGAAATTAAAATGAAATAAAAAGAAAGTGAGGTTAAGATTTGAACCTTAAATCTCCCACAAATAATAGAGTTAAATTGGTGTATGATAACCACTAGAGTAATGAATAATAGATGAATAGAAAAGAATGAAAATTGTAGTTAAAAGTAAGAAGATAATTAAGTAAAGGAACAAGAGAAAACCAAATAGTTTACCTCCTCTTCCTCTTGGTTAAGGAAAGAAGCAAGCAAAAGCAAGTTGCTTTCCTTCCTTTTCTTTTCCTCTAATTTCGTGGGAATTAAGAGAGGGTAGAGATAGAGAGGTTAAGGGGATGAATGAAGACATGTTTCATTTACATGAGAAATAAATAGGATTGAGAGAAAAAAAGAAAATTGTTAATCCTTCCTTCTTCTTCTTCCTCCTCCTTCTTTCTCCTTCATCCTTCTCCACCGAGACATAGAGCCCTCTCTCCCTCATTTCTAAAAACCAAGCTAAGGATTTCTCTCCAAGGAAACTAATTCCTAAGAAGGAATCTCAAGGTTTACTCCTTACAAGAAAGAGGAAACAAAAGAGAGAACTAGGAAGAGAAGCTCCTTCTTCCTCCTCACAAGGGTACCACTTTCTTTAGGATCAACAAGCGAAAGGATGTAAGTATCCCCTCACCTATGGTACAAGTTGTTTATGTTTTCCATAAGATTAGAATGCTTAAAACTTAGGGTCACAAGGTTGAACTTTCGGCCAAGTATAGATGAAGGACCTAGGAAAGCTTAAGACCTAAACTAACCATGTTCACTATATCCTTATGATATGTATGCTATGATAAGAGATTAGTTTGGTGTTCTTATGCTTGTATGTTGCCTAAAACTTAATTTCATGCTCCTAAGGTGTTCGGCCAAGTCATGAATAAAAGGATTAGGGAAGTTCAAGACCTAAATAAGCATGTTCATTATGTCCTTATGATAAGTACCCTAGTATAAGAAGCTAGTTAATGTTCTTATATTGTATGTTTATTTAAAACCTAGATCTATAATTGTGAACTTTCGGCCAAGTATAGATGAAGGACCTAGAAAAGCTTAAGACCTAAACTAACCATGTTCACTATGTCCTTATGATATGTATGCTATAATAAGAGATTGGTTTGGTGTCCTTATACTTATATGTTGCTTAAAACTTAATGCCATACTCATAAAGTGTTCGGCCAAGACTTGAAATAATGGATTAGGAGAGGTTAAAAATTTAAGTTATCATGCTCATGATCTTTTCTATGAAATGGTATGAAAGATTCTAAGTGTTTGCATGCTTGTATGTGTTGGAACCTAGTGGTATTATCCTATAGGGTTTCGGTCATGATGTGAATGAAAGACCTATGAGAGCTTAAAACTTAGTCTAACATGTTCATGACTCTCCTTAGGATATGATATAAAGCTAACTTAGGGTTATCATGTTTTGATGTTAGTTTGATATTCATACTTGTATGTTGTTTAGAGTTGTTTTCCTCTTCATGAAGGTTTCGGCCATGAACAAATTTTAGAGTTCAAGGAAGCTAAAATTCAATCTAGCATGCTCATGTATCTCCTTATGATATGATATGAATTTAGCTAGATATTTATGCTTGCATATGGCTTAGAGCTTGGTTTCCTTTTCTTGAAGGTTTCGGCCATTATCCAAATTTAGGGTTCAAGGAAGCTTAAAAATTTAACCTAGCATGCTCATGTATCTCCTTATGATATGATATGAATTTAGCTAGGTATTTATGCTTGCATGTTGCTTAGAGCTTGATTTCCTCTTCATGAAGGTTTCGGACATGAACAAATTTTAGGGTTCAAGGAAGTTAAAAATTTAATCTAGCATGCTCATGTATCTCCTTATGATATGATATGAAGTTAGCTTGATATTCATGCTTGTATGTTATTTGAAATTTATTTTCCTTCTTCATGAACCTTCGGCCATGATAAGGATGATTTCATGCATGATCATGTCTTTTCTATGATAGGTGATGTGTTCATTTACTTATACCTATGAACCATGCATGATTATGTCTCTTACAATGTGCTATGTGCTCAAGTATGCATGCTTTATGATATGACAAATAACATGCTCATTTATGTATGCTTATGATCCATGCATAATAATGTCTCTTAAGATGTGCTATGTGCTCAAATATGCATGCTTTATGATATGATAAGCAAAGGCCTAAGAGTTGCTTCCCTTTTTGTTGGGATTAAGAACACTCTTTATGACATGATAAGTGAAGGGCTAAGAGTTGCTTCCCCTTGGGGACTAAGAGCACTATTCATGATATGATAAGATATTGATCCGGCGGTAAGAATGGGGGGCCCACCTTCTGAAGGGTCCCAACCTAAGGACGGATGGAAGGCTGGCCAAGCGGGTAATGGTCCGAGCGGAGCTAGAGATAACTCATCCATGGGCTTGGGTTTCCGACGCCAAGGCAAGAAGATCGAAGGGCCGAGCGGAAGTCCGCTCGGCTGGGACCGAAGGGCCGATCGGGTGGTCCGTTCGGCCAGGATAGGGGCGAGGGTACAAAGGTGGCCGAGCGGCCTATGCGCTCGGCTCGGGTTATGGGATATCAGCAGAAGCATGTCTGATGAATAGGCCGTACACAAGATCACACGATGGAGGATCTTGCCGTCACATCATGGGAAGGTTGATACAGTAGCAGTATGGCCTCAAAGACGTCTTCCTGACAGATCCATATCTGGGCATGCCTCTTCTGACAGACCCATACCTGGGCATGGTCAAAGGCGGGTGGTTACTTTGACTGGCGCGCCCAGGCTTCTTCGAGAGGTCTATATAAGGTCTCCATTTCTTCACCGGAGGTATATGAAAAATCTTCATCTTGAGGCCACCTATTCGTTATTCCTCGCCTGACTTGAGCGTCGGAGGGCCGTCGCCGGGACACCCCTCCCGGCTCGGTTTTGCTGCAGGTTCGCCGGAGCGCTCGAGGATCCAGCAGGGAGCGCCACGTGCCCAGTGTCCGTTGACTCCTGGTTCGGACAGGATCAAATTGGCGCCGTCTGTGGGAACGCGCCTGATCTGGAACGTGAAGATGGACGACGCCGGAGAGTTCTGCTATTCTCATGACCTAGGTCAGTTTTTTCGTTATCTGTTCTCGGTTAGTTATATGATCTGTATTAGTTCTTCGAGACGAAGGCCCCCGAGCCGATCGGCCGGGAGGTTTATATCCGAGCCACAGGCTCGAAGACGAAGGCCCCCGAGCCGATCGGCCGGGAGGTTTATATCCGAGCCACAGGCTCGAAGACGAAGGCCCCCGAGCCGATCGGCCGGGAGGTTTATATCCGAGCCACAAACTCGAAGACGAAGGCCCCCGAGCCGATCGGCCGGGAGGTTTATATCCGAGCCACAGGCTCGAAGACGAAGGCCCCCAAGCCGATCGGCCGGGAGGTTTATATCCGAGACACAGGCTCGAAGACGAAGGCCCCCGAGCCGATCGGCCGGGAGGTTTATATCCGAGCCACAGGCTCGAAGACGAAGGCCCCCGAGCCGTTCGACCGGGAGGTTTATATCCGAGCCAGGGGCTCGAAGCCGAAGGCCCCCGAGCCGATCGGCCGGGAGGTTTATATCCGAGCCAGAGGCTCAAAGACGAAGGCCCCGACTGCTCAGCCGGAGGTATATTGTATGAGCCAAAAGCTCAATCCCGAAGACCCCGAGCCGTTTGGCCGGGCTGCGTAGGTGATACGGGCTAGACGCTTGAAATCTGAGACCTCAACCATTCGGTTAGGTCGAGATTATCGTAAATATCCCTGAGCCGTTCGGCCGGGAAGGGTATCACGAAGACCCCGAGCTGTTCGGCCGGGCTGCATACTATTATGGCAGGATGGGAAACCAAAACCCTGCGCTGTTCAGGATGATAGAGGGAGGTTATTGCCTTGGCTGAGTACTACCTCAGGGAGCGAAGGCCTGAGCCGCTCGGCCAGGTACATTTTAGCTGAGTACTACCTCAGGGAGCGAAGGCCTGAGCCGCTCGGCCAGGTACATTTTAGCTGAGTACTACCTCAGGGAGGTACATTTCGGCGCTCGGCCAGGTACATTTTAGCTGAGTACTACCCCAGGGAGCGAAGGCCTGAGCCGCTCGGCCAGGTACATTTTAGCTGAGTACTACCCCAGGGAGCGAAGGCCTGAGCCGCTCGGCCAGGTACATTTTAGCTGAGTACTACCTCAGGGAACGAAGGCCTGAGCCGCTCGACCAGGTACATTATAGCTGAGTACTACCTCAGGGAGCGAAGGCCTGAGCCGCTCGGCCAGGTACATTATAGCTGAGTACTACCTCAGGGACTGAGTACTACCTCAGGGAGCGAAGGCCTGAGCCGCTCGGCCAGGTACATTATAGCTGAGTACTACCTCAGGGAGCGAAGGCCTGAGCCGCTCGGCTAGGTACATTTTAGTTGAGTACTTCCTCAGGGAGCGAAGGCCTGAGCCGCTCGGCCAGGTACATTAGGAGACCGACGAGCACCGTCGTTAAAAATCGAGAGTCGGGCCGGCGACTATAAACCTCCCGGGCGACCGACCAAGAGTCGGGACGCAGTTGGGCCGGCGACTATAAACCTCCCGGGCGACCGACCAAGAGTCGGGACGCAGTCGGGCCGACGACTATAAACCTCCCGGGCTGAAGACCTCTGCACGGACCAGCATATCATATATTCTATCTCCCCTGTTCGGGGTCGAGTTATCACCGAAGGCCCCCTAGCTGATCGGCCGGGAGGTTTATATCCGAGCCACAGGCTCGAAGCCGAAGGCCCCTGAGCCGTTCGGCCGGGAGGACCAGTATATCGGACCAGTATATCATACATCTATCTCCCCCGTTTGGGTCGAGTAGCCGTCGCGAGCATCTATCTCCCCCGTTCGGGGTCGAGCAGTCCTCGCGGCCCGACATCTATCTGACCGATCGACGTCACCACGGTCGCACGCGCGGCATCGTCCGCCCGGCATCTATCTGACCGATCGACGTCACCACGGTCGCACGCGCGGCATCGTCCGCCCGGCATCTATCTGACCGATCGACGTCACCACGGTCGCACGCGCGGCATCGTCCGCCCGACATCTATCTGACCGATCGACGTCACCACGGTCGCACGCGCGGCATCGTCCGCCCGACATCTATCTGACTGATCGACATCACCACGGTCGCACGCGCGGCATCGTCCGCCCGGCATCTATCTGACCGATCGACGTCACCACGGTCGCACACGCGGCATCGTCCGCCCGGCATCTATCTGACCGATCGACGTCACCACGGTCGCACGCGCGGCATCGTCCGCCCGACATCTATCTGACCGATCGACGTCACCACGGTCGCACGCGCGGCATCGTCCGCCCGGCATCTATCTGACCGATCGACGTCACCACGGTCGCACGCGCGGCATCTATACATCCGATCGGCAGCATTACGATCGTTCGCACGACAGCATTCGTCCAGCATCTATCCATCCGATCGGCATCATTCCGATCGCTCGTTCAGCATTGCCAACTCCTCGCTACTCGACTGGCGGACCAGCATTTTATGTTCGCTCGTTGACCATTCTCGATGCTGCTCATTCAGCACGTCAGGCCAGCATTTCATGATTGACTGATCGTCATTTTCTCTGTCGCTCGTTCGGCGTTGTCCGCTCGCCGTCTACTCACTCGATCGACATCTTTCCGATCATCCGTTCGACCACACCGCTTGATCTAGGTCGCACGCCCGGCCTCGTGCCGGTCTACTCAACGTCCCACGTGCCGCTCGGTCGGCTGTCAGTTTACATGTCGAGCACTCAGCGTGTTGTCGTTCGCTCAGCATCTATCCACCCGATCGGCATCACTTCGATCGTCCGGTCGGTATCTTCGTGGCTGCGTACTAGGCATTGGTCCGGTTACAGATTTGATCCGCTCGGCACGAGTACTGTCTCATGCGACACCATTATTATAGCGACCGGTCGCTGGAGACAGTATACTTTGGGTTCAGCGATTTGATTTTGATATCGTGAGCGGTTCATCCCTTGGCGATAGACTTGTCCAGTCAGTCGGACTCACGCCTCCTTCGACTAGACTTGAAGGGGAGGCTTGTGTTCCGGATATGAATGTGGCATGGGAGGAATTAAGGGGAGGTCAAAGGGTATTTGGGTAATTGGATGTTTAGGTTTCTTTAGGGGATGAAGGCAAGCACGAAAAGGAGGGGGCTCACGTTTTGGGTGGCTGGGGCCGCCGAGGAGAAACGGAGGAGGGGGGTTTTTTCGTGCTTTTCCGCCGCCGCCACCTGCGGTAGCAGGATGGCCTCCACCGCCATGGAAAGGAGCAGCCAGTTCTTCATCATCCAGGGCCGCCTCCTTCGAGGATCGCTGCCGACAAGCCACCTCTTCCTCCCTCCTCTCCTTCCTCGTCGGTAAGCCTCCACGAACAGACCGCCGCCCTTGCGACGTCCAGCAACCGAACCTCAGGTTCTCCTCGTCCCCGTCTCTCTTCTCCACGCCGACAGCGCCTCGGAGCACAACCAGCGCCGCCCTTAGTGGACACCGCCTTCGGCGGTTCACCTCCTCCTGCGGTCGTCGCCGCCACCTTTCCCGCACGCTGCCACCTTCTCCCGCAGCCACTGCCGCTGCCTCCGGCAGACGATACTACCTCCGGCAGACGATACTACCTCCGGCGGGTGCTGCCACCCCCGGCGGCCATCACCGCTGCCTCACGCCGCTTCTGGCGGCTACGGATGCCATTGCCGAGGCCCCCACCGGATAGCGACATTTCTTCTAGCAGCGCCATAGTGCCTCCGGTGGACAGCACTTCCGGCGTCCAGCGCCGTCACCTCCGGCAGCCCCTGTCGCAGCCATCGACAACTCCGGGCAGCACCGTCACCCTTTGAGCAGTCGCCTGCCGAGGGCTCAGGTATCGTACTATGTCTATATGCCGGCCTGCGAGCCGAGAGTGTATTCGGCCTTCGTGCCGCTGTTGTATGTCGGCTTGCGAGCCTAGGTTATAGTCGGACCGCGTGTTGCCTTGCGGATCTATATTGCGCCTGGCTTCAAGTCATCATGGCCAGCTATTCGCCTAGTGGACATTTATCTATTATTTGGGGTCGCGACGACGCAGTCAGCTCATCCACCCATCCGAGGGCGCCCCCCTGGGCCAGGGTACGTTCTCGTACCTTTTCTGCATTTAGTTAATTATTTTGTCGTTAGTATTCGATTGCTCATATATCTGTGGGATTCGCCTCGAGCACCGAGGTACTAGAGGCCGGGGCGACCCGGTCGCTGGATACAGGTACAGTTGACCGGAGGAGGACCTCTGACGATCCGGTCAACGTAGAGGACAGCTCATCGACCGGGTCATGGGGATGCAGTCAACCTTCCAGACACGTCATACCGGCAGGTTCGTTTTCTCAGCTTCCAGACATGATCAAATTGGCGCCGAGCTGCTGCCCATGACGACCCCGCTATACGGGTTTACTGGCAACGAAGTTCAGCCGGTCGGACAAATTCGGCTAGCTACCTCACTGGGAGAGGAGCCGCTCAGAAGGACCAGGACAATAAACTTCGTGGTGGTCGACTCTCCTTCGTCCTACAACGTCATTTTGGGACGACCGGCGCTTAGCGAATTCCGAGCCATCGTCTCAACCTTCCACCAGAAGATGAAGTTCCCCGTCGAAGACAAAGTGGGAGAAGTACGGGGGGATCAGTTAGCAGCTCGGCGATGCTATATCGAGATGGTCCGAGCAGAATCCAACTCTGCTCGGAAGACGCCTCGAATCGAGGTAAATGTCATCACCGAGAAACCTCCTGCTTTAATTTATGATGAAAAGGAGGTGGTTCAGATTCATCCGACCCGATCGGAGGCCACGACTTTTATCGCCTCTGATCTGAAGGAGGAGCAAAAGGAGGAACTGATCCAATGCCTCCAACGAAATCATGATGTCTTCGTCTGGTCGACACATGAGTTGCCCGGAATTTCGTCGAGCCTGGCGCAGCATGAATTGCATGTCCGCCCGGACGCTCGGCCAGTGAAGCAGAGGAAAAGGGATTTCAGTGCCGAGCAGAACGCCATCATCCGGGCGGAAGTAGAGAAACTTCTGGAGGCCGGCCACATACGAGAAGTGCAGTTCCCGAGCTGGTTGGCTAACGTGGTATTAGTCTCCAAGCCGGGCGGCAAGTGGAGAGTCTGCATCGACTTTCGGGACTTAAACAAAGCATGCCCCAAGGACTTCTATCCTCTGCCCCGGATAGATCAGCTGGTGGACTCTACGGCCGGCTGCGAATTAATTTGCATGCTTGACGCCTAGGGAAGATCAAGAAAAAGTAAGCTTCGTAACGGCCGACGGCACATATTGCTATAATGTGATGCCGTTCGGATTGAAGAATGCCGGGGCCACCTATTAACGCTTGATGAACAAAGTGTTCAAGGAGCAGATCGGGCGTAATCTGGAAGTCTATGTGGACGATATTCTCATTAAGTCTGTCCGAGCGGCCGATCTTCTCAAGGATATGGAAGAAACCTTCCGAACACTGCGCAAATATGGAGTCAAGCTAAATCCCCAGAAGTGCCTGTTCGGAGCAAAAGGAGGGCGTTTCTTGGGGTACATAGTGACCGAGCGGGGAATCGAAGCAAATCCCAACAAGGTGAAAGCTCTGCAAGACATGCCGCCCCCAAGAAATACAAGGGAAGTACAACGGCTGACCGGTCGGATAACTGCTTTGTCCAGATTCATCTCCAAAACCGCCGACCGGAGCTTACCATTCTTCAAGATCCTGCGCAAGGCTACTAAATTCCAGTGGGATGAAGAATGTGACCGAGCATTTGAAGAGTTGAAAACATATTTAAATTCTTTGCCTGTACTGGCCAAGCCGATCGGGGGTGAGTCACTTTATATATATCTGTCGTCAACTGAGCATGCTGTAGGCTCGGCACTTGTGAAGGCGAGCGGCGAAGAGCAGCCGGTGTACTTTTTAAGCCACATTTTGAAAGATGCTGAATCTCGTTACACTGGGCTCGAGAAGTTGGCCTTTGCTTTGGTTCTAGCCGCTCGGCGCCTTCGACCGTATTTCTTGGCTCACACCATCATTGTCCGGACGAACAGTCCACTCGGAAGAGTACTGTTGAATCCAGAAGCGTCCGGACGGCTCATCAAGTGGACGACAGAATTAAGTGAATTTGACATCCAATATCAGCCCCGCTCGGCGATCAAAGCCCAATCCTTGGCTGATTTTGTGACTGAAGTGCAAAGGCCAGAGCCGGAAGCTATGTGGAGAATATATGTGGATGGGTCTTCCACTCGGCTCGGAAGTGGGATTGGAATATTGCTGCTCTCACCTCAAGAAGAGAAGATGCACCTATCCGTCCGGCTGGATTACCAGACTACCAACAACGAAGCAGAGTATGAGGCCCTCATAGCCGGATTGCAGGCAGCCCGGCATGTGGGTGCCGGTCGGGTGACTCTCTATTCGGATTCGCAGTTGGCCGCTCAACAACTTTCTGGCACCTTCGAAATCAACAATGTTCGGCTTAAACTCTACGTTGAGGCCTTTGAAAAACTCAAAGCTATTTTCCGAGAGGTTCTTATACAGAAGATCCCCGAACGGAGAACCAGGCAGCAGACGAGTTAGCTAAACTCGCGAGTTCAATAACACCAGTTGCCATTCAGCCACCAATTGAAAAAGTACTGCTGGTGGCGCACGTCGATCGGATTCAAGGCCTCACGTTTCCAAGCGACTGGAGGACACCTATTATAGAATTTCTCCGTTCGGGCACCACACCCTCCGATGAATATGCAGCCCGGAGAAGAGCCGGTCGGTTTACACTCATCGGAGATCAGCTTTACAAGAAAGCATTCTCGCGCCCGTTGCTGAAATGTGTAAGCTTGGAGGACTCAGCTTACATCCTCCAAGAAGTACATCAAGGATCATGCGGGGGTCATCCAGGCGGGCGCTCATTGGCCAAGAAGATCCTCTTGGCCGGATACTTTGGGCCAACTTTACAAACAGATGCCGGACAGTATCTACATGCCTTTCATGCCAGAAGTATCACAACTTCTCCCACCGACCGACAGAGGAGATGAAGGCATCAACCATCTCGTGTCCGTTCGATCAATGGGGAATGGATATTGTGGGTCCGTTTCCGATGGCGACCGGGCAGAGGAAATTCTTACTAGTGGCGGTAGACTATTTCTCCAAGTGGGTGGAGGCCGAGCCGCTAGCAAAGATCACTGAACAAATGGTTAAAAAATTCATCTGGCAACACATCATTTGTCGGTTCGGCATCCCTCGCCGACTAGTGTCCGACAACGGGCGGCAGTTCACAGGGAAGATGTTAGAGGATTGGTGCAAGAGCTACGGCATTGAGCAACACTTCACATCCGTGGCCTACCCCCAAAGCAACGGTCAAGCCGAAGTAGCCAATCGGGAAATTCTTCGTATTCTGCGCGCTCGGCTCGACCACTTGGGAGGAAGTTGGCCGGATGAAGTGCCGGGCGTTTTATGGGCCATCCGAACAACTCCTAAGGAAGGAACGGGTGTTACACCTTTTCATCTGGTGTACGGCGGTGAAGCAGTCATTCCGGTTGAAGTCGGCGTCGAGTCCGTCCGGATCCAGAGCTACGATGAGGACAACGCCGAACGGAGAAACATGGAGCTGGATTTGGTAGAAGAGGAGAGGGCAAAGGCGTCCGTTCGGCTGATGGCGTACCGACAACAAATGAAGCAAAACTATAACCGGCGCGTCATTCCCCGATCATTCCAGATCGGCGACCTTGTCTGGAAGAAAGTCAAGCCGGTCGGCGACGTCGGCAAGCTTGAAGCTCCATGGGTAGGTCCCTTCAGAATCATCGAAAAGCTCCGCTCGGGCGCGTATTATCTGGAGGATGAGGAAGGTCGACAGCTAGATAGGCCGTGGAGCGCGAACCACCTCCAGCCTTACCGGGCAGGGTGAAAGGTGTGCCTATGTAAATCATCTTATGTACTTTTTTTCGACCGAATACTTGAAATGCAGAAACGAAAAATCAAGAGAACAAATAAGACATCGCCAACAAAAGAACGAAGGCCCCGAGCCGCTCGGCCGGAGGTAAATGGGTCGGGCCAAGCGCTCTAAAATTGAAGGCCCCGTACCATTCGGACGGAGGTATATTATCCGGATGCTCGATGAAGCAGACCCTGAGGCATTCGGCCAAGAGTACGTTATCCGAGCTGGGTGAAAGGAACCAAAAGTGATAAAAAGGAGGGCACAAAGCTTCGCCGAATGGAAGCGTCAAAATTAGCCAGAGTCGTCTAGCCCAGACGTTAAACCGTAGAGCCGCACCGACCGGCTATAAAAACCGAGCGGAAACGAGAGCCGCGCCGATCGGTTATAAACATCCGCCGGCGAGCACCGTCGTTAAAATCGAGCGCCGATCGGCTATAAACATCCGGAGACGAGCACCGTCGTTAAAATCGAGAGCGCCGATCGGCTATAAACATCCGCGCCGACGAGCACCGTCGTTAAAATCGAGCCGCCGATCGGCTATAAACATCCGCTCCGACGAGCACCGTCGTTAAAATCGAGAGCGCCGATCGGCTATAAACATCCGCGCCGACGAGCACCGTCGTTAAAAATCGAGCCGCCGATCGGCTATAAACATCCGCCGACGAGCACCGTCGTTAAAATCGAGAGCGCCGATCGGCTATAAATACCGAGCGGAAGAACGAATATCAGAGTAAAAAACCGCGGAAACTACAAGTATTAAAACATTCAGGCCCGATTGGGGGTTGGTCCTTCGATGCTCGGCATTTGTTGACTTCACGCAGGCAGGATACGTGCAGAGCGAGTAGGCCTCCTCGCTCGGACTTTATGCAATGAGCCAAGCCGATCGGACGCGTGAGGGAGAATGCTTAAGAACATGACTGACGCTAAGCATCAACGTTAAGCAAACAGAAGAATATTGTGGACAATGAGTAGGAAGACAAGCAAAGGGACATCGTTTCATTATAAGAAAAATTATGCCGAACGGCACGTACAAAAATTTTACATCCGCCGAGCGGATGAAACACAGAAAGCACTCAAAAAACTCGCCTCACTCGGGGTCTTCAAAGTTAAAGAAGGTGTCCGGGATGTCGTCAATCATGGCCGCCAGTTCGGGAGGGGGAATGCTCAGGTCAGCAGGAAGATGCCCCCCTTCTTGAAGTACGCCGTGGTGACCTTGACCGCCTCGAGGAAGGTTGAGGAGACGTTGCCACCAAACTTTTCGCCAAAGCGCTCCGAGCGGAGGTATTCCTGGCGCGCTGCTGCTAGCCGACTTGGCTCGCCCTCCTTATATTTTTTGAGTGCCGCTCGGGAAGCGGTTAAGGTATCTTGGACAGCCTTCAAGTCCATCTCAGCTTTTGTGCGTTCGGCCGAACGGATCTCCCGCTCGGCATCCAGCTCGGCCCCTAGCTTCTTAGACTGCTGATCTAGGGCCCGGACTTCGACTTTCATTTTATCTAGATCAGCAATTGCCCGCCTCTTCCGACCATTGGCGCGCTTCACGTCCCCGTCCCGCTTCTTCACCAAGTCATCGAGTCGGACCACCTCTGCAGCCAGATCGGCAGCCTTCTTCTGTTCGGCCTCAAGAGCTTGTTTCTCCCGCTCGGCCATGGGACCTCCCGACACTTGGAGTTTTTCTAGGAGATCCTCCAACTCGGCTAGCCGATGGCTCGTGGCAATTTGCTCAGCCCAACGCTGTAAGGGAAATAATAATATCAGGAATCAAACAACAGCATGACACGGGAATGAAGATGGGTTTACCTGAGTGGCCTGCTGCATATTGTTATCGCCGAGCTGCTTGGGCGTCATAAGGGCCACCTGAATCTGGGCGTCCTCGAAGAGCTTGGCGAGCGGACCAGTCAGGGTTATTTCGTGAACGGGGCTCGATGGCCGATCGGCAGACAGTAAATATTCCTCTGACGGGAATCGGAGGGTAGTCTTGATGGTAGGGTGGCCGGACGGCGCTTCTTCAGTCGCGGCCGCCTGATGCGAGGACTCCCCTATGGTGGAAGTTTCGCCCAACCGACGTAAGCGGCGGCGAGTTCGGGGAGGAGAGCCGGAGGGCTGTGGCGGAGGACCGGAGTCTCTTCGACGTTTCCGCCGAACCTCCAATGGTGGATCTCCAACCTGGGGAACGCCCAGCTCGGCGGGGGCCGAGGAAACAGGATTCGCCTCAACCTCCGTTGAAGCGGATGGGGCAGTTTCTGTTTCAGGGGCGGACTGCGCCCCTCCCTCTCCTGCATCCGTCAAGCGGCTGGGGATGAGTTCCCGCTCGGCGAGCTCTTTTTTCGTAGCCGCTTCAATCTCCACGGACTTCAATTTCAGGTTAGCGGTAGCCTTGGAGCGCCACATGACTTCAGCTGTAATAAAAGAAATTAAAATCAATTAGACAAAAAAAGACCAAGGGAGTAAAGGGTCCTTACTCATGCGGAAGGGGAGATTTGCCCGAACGGGAGACAATCCGAAAATATACAACACCCCTTTGAGCAGCAACTGGTCGATCTTGTATCGCTGACCGGACAACCAGTTCGCCGCATGAAGATAGGCTGGGTTGCTTCTGAACTTGCCAAGCTCCGGCTGAGTCGGCACAGCGGTCTGCCATCTGGTTCGGAATGCTGGCCGCTCGGGAAGTCGGATGTAAAAGAAAAACTCTTTCCAGTGTTTGTTGGAGGTCGGCATATTATCGAAAAATTTAAAGCCTATTCTACTTTGGAAAATAAAAGTGCCCGGCTCGGATTGTTTGGGGTAGAAGAAGAAGTGGAATATTTTGGGGTCAAGAGGGATACTGTGCAGCTTAAAGAGGACGACCACCCCGCTCAGCAGCCTAAAGGAGTTCGGCACAAGTTGGCCGAGCGGGATGCGAAAATAGTTACAAACCTCTAAAATAAAAGGATGGGTAGGAAATCTAAGGCCACCCTGGAATTGGTCTAAAAAGAAACAGATTGTGCCGATCGACGGGTCATGTGGTCGGTCAGTCGGGTCGGCTATAACTATTTCATGGTTATCGGGAATCCCATACGTCCGAACTAGGCGCCGAGCACCCTCCTCATCAAACCGACTCTCCATGGCCACATACCAGGGACCGTGAACGCTGGTGGCGGGTTCAGAGGAACTTGCCATCTCGGAGAGGCAAGAGGACAGCAAGAAATCGAATGAAGGGGAGCGAAAGAGGCGAAATGAGCAGGGAAAACCTAGTAAGTGAAGGAAGAAGACTCACTGAGGAGGAAACGGGCGGAAAAGATCACCGGGGAAAAGGTAGCAGCCGGGAAGTGGGACTGGATCGCCGAAGGCTACAGCGGCAGAGGAGGCAGAAGGAGGAAGCACGAGCGAGCGTGCGGCAGAGGAGGAGAACTGAGACTTTATACAGCTGGGGCCCGTCGGCCTCCGCCGTCCGATCCAGGTCACGAAGGACAAGGACGCCATCGGGTCGTCCATTTCAAACGGGGGGCGTCCCATCGTAAGTGACGCCGCCGCCACGCAATGGTCGACACGTGGCGCCCTGTCATCAAGCGCAATTAATGCGCCCATACCGCGCACGCTTCGCCTTAATGAAAAAGATTGCACGATTTCCGGGAAGATTTAGACAAGCAAACACCCATGTTGAGCGACAAGACAACCAAAACGAAGAGCCGAGCGGCTGAATTTGGCAGAAGGGCCGAACCGCCCCATGGATATTATAAGCTACGGAAAGGCGGCGACCGCCCGCTCGGACACATATGGTCCAGTCAGTCGGACTCACTTCCTCCTTCGACTAGACTTGAAGGGAAGGCAAGTGATCCGGCGGTAAGAATGGGGGGCCCACCTTCTGAAGGGTCCCAACCTAAGTACGGATGGAGGGCTGGCCAAGCGGGTAATGGTCCGAGCGGAGCTAGAGATAACCCATCCATGGGCTTGGGTTTCCGACGCCAAGGCAGGAAGATCGAAGGGCCGAGCGGGTTGCCCGTTCGGCTAGGATCGAAGGGCCGAGCGGGATCCCGATCGGCTAGGATCGAAGGGCCGATCGGGTTGTCCGTTCGGCCGGGATAAGGGCGAGGGTACAAAGGTGGCCGAGCGGCCTATTCGCTCGGCTCGGGTTATGGGATATCAGAGAAGGCATGTCTGATGAATAGGCCGTACACAAGATCACACGATGGAGGATCTTCCTGACAGATCCATATCTGGGCATGACCCTTCTGACAGACCCATACCTGGGCATGGTCAAAGGCGGGTGGTTGCTTTGACTGGCGCGCCCAGGCTTCTTCGAGAGGTCTATATAAGGTCTCCATTTCTTCACCGGAGGTATATGAAAAATCTTCATCTTGAGGCCACCTATTCGTTATTCCTCGCCTGACTTGAGCGTCGGAGGGCCGTCGCCGGGACACCCCTCCCGGCTCGGTTTTGCTGCAGGTTCGCCGGAGCGCTCGAGGATCCAGCAGGGAGCGCCACGTGCCCAGTGTCCGTTGACTCCTGGTTCGGACAGGATCAGATATGATATGCTATGTTATGACATGAACCATGATATGCTATTTTACTTTGTATGGCTTGTACCAAGGATGGGCTCCATAAGCGCCCCTAGGCCGACGGACTATGAACGGGTCTAGTAAAGGGATGGGCTCCTTAGTACGCCCCTAGGTCGACGGTCGTATTACGGACCTAGATCCCTAGTAGGTTCGGGGCTAGCTACCCTGTCCTAGGGATTGCACGCATTTATGTATGTATGTGGTACAAGCCGGACCCTCATGATGATATTATGTTCAAGTACTATATGATATGTTTTAAGACATCTTGCATATGGCATGCTACATGTTTTAAAAGACATTTTGCATGATATGATTTATGATATGACTTGCTATGCCCTTATGATTTATATGACATGATGATTTATGATATGATATATGATCCTGTCCGAACCAGGAGTCAACGGACACTGGGCACGTGGCGCTCCCTGCTGGATCCTCGAGCGCTCCGGCGAACCTGCAGCAAAACCGAGCCGGGAGGGGTGTCCCGGCGACGGCCCTCCGACGCTCAAGTCAGGCGAGGAATAACGAATAGGTGGCCTCAAGATGAAGATTTTTCATATACCTCCGGTGAAGAAATGGAGACCTTATATAGACCTCTCGAAGAAGCCTGGGCGCGATCAAGCAACCACCGCCTTTGACCATGCCGGTATGGGTCTGTCGAAGGGCCATGCCGATATGGATCTGTCGGGAAGACGTCTATGAGGCCAACTGCGTCAACCTTCCCATGATGTGACGGCAAGATCCTTCATCGTGTGATCTTGTGCGGCCTAATTATCGACATGCTCCTGCTGATATCCCATAACCCGAGCCGAGCGCATAGGCCGCTCGGCCACCTTTGTACCCTCGCCCCTATCCTGGCCGAACGGACCACCCGATCGGCCCTTCGGCGGACTTCCGATCGACCCTTCGATCTTCTTGCCTTGGCGTCGGAAACCCAAGCCCATGGATGGGTTATTTCTAGCTCCGCTCGGACCATTACCCGCTTGGCCAGCCTTCCATCCGTCCTTAGGTTGGGACCCTTCAGAAGGTGGGCCCCCCATTCTTACCGCCGGATCACTTGCCTTCCCTCCAAGTCTAGTCGAAGGAGGAAGTGAGTCCGACCGACTGGTCGACCATATGTGTCCGAGCGGGCGGTCGCCGTCTTTCTGTAGCTTATAATATCCATGGGGCCGTTCGGCCCTTCTGCCAAATTCAGCCGCTCGGCTCTTCGTTTTGGTTGTCTTGTCGCTCAACATGGGTGTTTGCTTGTCTAAATCTTTCCGGAAATCGTGCAATCTTTTTCATTAAGGCGAAGCGTGCGCGGTATGGGCGCATTAATTGCGCTCGATGACAGGGCGCCACGTGTCGACCATTGCGTGGCGGCGGCGTCACTTACGATGGGACGCCCCCCGTTTGAAATGGACGGCCCGATGGCGTCCTTGTCCTTCGTGACCTGGATCGGACGGCGGAGGCCGACGGGCCCCGGCTGTATAAAGTCTCAGTTCTCCTCCTCCGCCGCACGCTCGCTCGTGCTTCCTCCTTCTGCCTCCTCTGCCGCTGTAGCCTTCGGCGATCCAGTCCCACTTTTGCCCGTTTCCTCCTCAGTGAGTCTTCTTCCTTCACTTACTAGGTTTTCCCTGCTCATTTCGCCTCTTTCGCTCCCCTTCTTTCGATTTCTTGCTGTCCTCTTGCCTCTCCGAGATGGCAAGTTCCTCTGAACCCGCCACCAGCGTTCACGGTCCCTGGTATGTGGCCATGGAGAGTCGGTTTGATGAGGAGGGTGCTCGGCGCCTAGTTCGGACGTATGGGATTCCCGATAACCATGAAATAGTTATCGCCGACCCGACTGACCGACCATCTGTTTCTTTTTAGACCAATTCCGGCGGCCTTAGATTTCCTACCCATCCTTTTATTTTAGAGGTTTGTAACTATTTTCGCATCCCGCTCGGCCAACTTGTGCCGAACTCCTTTAGGCTGCTGAGCGGGGTGGTCGTCCTCTTGACCCCAAAATATTCCACTTCTTCTTCTACCCCAAACAATCCGAGCCGGACACTTTTATTTTCCAAAGTAGAATAGGCTTTAAATTTTTCGATAATATGCCGACCTCCAACAAACACCGGAAAGAGTTTTTCTTTTACATCCGACTTCCCGAGCGGCCAGATTCCGAACCAGATGGCGGACCACTGTGCCGACTCATCCGAGCTTGGCAAGTTCGAAGCAACCCAGCCTATCTTCATGCGGCGAACTGGTTGTCCGGTCAGCGATACAAGATCGACCAGTTGCTGCTCAAAGGGGTGTTGTATATTTTCGGATTGTCTCCCGCTCGGCAAATCTCCCCTTCCGCATGAGTAAGGACCCTTTACTCCCTTGGTCTTTTTTGTCTAATTAATTTTAATTTCTTTTGTGCGGTGAAGTCATGTGCTCAAGGCTACCGCTAACCTGAAATTGAAGTCGTGGATGAGCGGCTCTGAAAAAAGAGCTCCGAGGACTCATCCCGACCGCCGGCGGATGCGAGGAGGGAGGGGCGCATCGCCCAAGCAGCTGTCCCATCCGCTCAACGGAGGTTGAGGCGGATCTGCCTCGGCCCCGGGCGTTCGAGTTGAGATCCACCATTGAGGTTGAACGTCGAAGATCGACCTTCCGACCCAAGAGGGGAACCACAGCGCCAATCGATAACTTCACGACCGCGCCCTCGGCTCTCCTCCGAACCGCTTCGTCGGTTGGCTTCCACCATAGGGAGTCTCGCATCGGCGGCGATGAAGCGCCCGGCCACCCTACCATCAAGACTACCCTCCGATTCCGTCCGAGGAATATTCTTGTCTGCGATCGGCCATCGAGCCCGCTCACGAAATAACCTCGGGTCCGCTGTAAGCTCTTCGAGGACGCCAGATTCGGTGGCCCTTATGACGCCGTAGCACGATCAATTTTGCGGTGATCGACGCCTTCTTGAATATGATGTTGACCGAGCTCCTGGGTCAACAAATAGGCGGTAAATAGTATAATTTGCTATTACGCTTTAATGAGCAGGGCGTCGTCGTGGGGCACTTCTACTCCTTCCAAGTCTCCGGGCCGAAAGTGATTTCCGGTCCACTTGCATCTGTAGTTGCCGAACGCCCGCCTTTCTGGCCCGGTTGGAGTCTCCTCCGGTTGGCCCGCCAGCAATGACGTTGATCTCTCCCCGAAGTATTGCTCCTGTTTTCCTCTTCCCAGCGGACGGTCGTGACCGTTCTCTGGACGCCCGGCGATTCTCCTGTCTTGGAGATCGGTGCCGATCGGTGTTTGTTGATGTCGCCTTCGGTGCGGGTCCGTCGGCTTCACGGGTCCTTTGTCTTCCGTCGATGGGAGGAGACCGTCGTTCGGCTTTCCGGAACGGATTAGCCACGAAGGGAAGACTTCGACAATCCCTCGTGTTGTGCGTGTCGATCCGGTGGAAGGAGCAGAACATAGGGTCCACCTCTTCTTTGGCTTGGGCCGAGCGGCAGCCACTTCTTGTACGTGCGACCTGGCGTGGGGATCGATTGCTTCGGCCCTCGGTCCTCTGGGTGGCTGATGAGCGGCATGCTGTTTCCGCTCGGCTGAGCAGTGCCCGCTCGGTTAGAGTTTCCTTTTTCCAGCGGCTTGCGCTTCTTCCACATTTATGTATTCGTTGGCCCATGCAGCATGTGATCATAATCTCGGGCGGCTTTGAGTGAGCGGAAGAAGTCCCCATCTACAAGGCCTTGCGTGAAGGCATTCATCATCGTCTCCGATGTGGCTGTTGGGATATCCATCGCCACTTGGTTGAACCGCTGAATGTAAGCTCAAGCGATTCTCTCGGCTCTTGTTTGATGGCGAACAAGCTGACACTTGTTTTCGACGGCTGCTAGCGAAATGGTGGAGGAAGGCGTTCGAGTCCTTGAGCTAGTGATGGATCCGTCAGGCAACCTCGAAACCACCGTTGCCCGATCCCGAGAGGGTTGTAAGGAAGGCGGCACTTTACTCCATCCGTATATTGATGGAGTGTAGTGTTATCAAACTTACCCGGATGATCATCCGGTGTTGTTCCATTATACTCAGCGATCGTCGGATGCGTAATGCTTGGGTAGGGGTCTCGTAGAATAGCCTCCGAAATTGGCGATTGATCGGCTCGGGAGATGTGTCAGCTTTTCCCTTCCTGTCATCCCGCCTTGGCATTTCGTCTGAAGAAGAGTCTCTATCTCTCCGAGCTGGTACGGCTTCAGGGGTGCGAAATAAGGCCCGGTGGAATGCGACGGTGGCCTGAGGTGCTTCCGCTCGGCCGCCCGACGCAGATGTTGCTTGTTGCTCCGGCCGTTCGGCCGCTGCTTTCTGTTTTTGTTCCACAAGTTTGGCGGCCCTTATCTCGACTAGAGCTTCGAGTTCTTCCGTCGAAAGCGCCACCGTGTGTTGTCGTCCAGCCTCGTCCATCGTTCTTGTTCGGATGCAGGTGCGTTCCCACAGACGGCGCCAATTTGATCCTGTCCGAACCAGGAGTCAACGGACACTGGGCACGTGGCGCTCCCTGCTGGATCCTCGAGCGCTCCGGCGAACCTGCAGCAAAACCGAGCCGGGAGGGGTGTCCCGGCGACGGCCCTCCGACGCTCAAGTCAGGCGAGGAATAACGAATAGGTGGCCTCAAGATGAAGATTTTTCATATACCTCCGGTGAAGAAATGGAGACCTTATATAGACCTCTCGAAGAAGCCTGGGCGCGCCAGTCAAAGCAACCACCCGCCTTTGACCATGCCCAGGTATGGGTCTGTCAGAAGGGCCATGCCCAGATATGGATCTGTCAGGAAGACGTCTATGAGGCCATACTGCTACTGTATCAACCTTCCCATGATGTGACGGCAAGATCCTCCATCGTGTGATCTTGTGTACGGCCTAATCATCAGACATGCTTCTGCTGATATCCCATAACCCGAGCCGAGCGCATAGGCCGCTCGGCCACCTTTGTACCCTCGCCCCTATCCTGGCCGAACGGACCACCCGATCGGCCCTTCGGTCCCAGCCGAGCGGACTTCCGCTCGGCCCTTCGATCTTCTTGCCTTGGCGTCGGAAACCCAAGTCCATGGATGGGTTATCTCTAGCTCCGCTCGGACCATTACCCGCTTGGCCAGCCTTCCATCCGTCCTTAGGTTGGGACCCTTCAGAAGGTGGGTCCCCCATTCTTACCGCCGGATCAATATAGTATGATGTTCTTTATGATTTATGATATGACATGCTATGCTCTTATGATTTATGTGACATGATGATTTATGATATGATAATAGCATGATGTTCTTTATGATTTATGATATGACATGCTATGCTCTTATGATTTATATGACATGATGATTTATGATAGGACATAGCATGATGTTCTTTATGAGATAATATGTTATGATGCTATGTATTCACCATATGATGTTAGATGATCATATTTCCATGATTATATGTTTATGTGTTTATGCTTGATATATGGATTTTGTGAGTAGGAAAGGATCTTACTAAGCTTGTGTGCTTATAGCTTACTTTCCTTGTACCACAGATAAAGGCAAAGAATGGATGACCTAGGGGAGCTGCAGGAGAGGCAAGGAGATGTGTGTGGTGGTGGCTCGGCTAAGATAAATAAAAAGACCTGCTTATGTTATTTTGTTATGTTGACATGAATTAAGTGTATTATGTTATTGTCCCGCATGACTTCAGGATAATTCTATTGTTTTACTTTCGAAAGAAATTTTAATATGCATGTATGTTTCCGCAATAGTAATGGTTAAGTAAAGTAACCCCGCCCTACTAGCAGGAGGGACGGGCGTTACATTCCAGGCACCCGGAAGATGTGAATCGTGGAATTGCCATGCTCGAAGATCTCAAAGTTTTTATTATTTATTTTATTATTAATTTTGTATAGAATTGTGTGGTGGTTGTTGGACAATTTATTGCAGAAGATAGGGAAAATACACAATCAATTCTAACTTATTTGTTGAGATGACATGAGCGGATAATCTCAGGCTACCAGCGGAGCTGACTCTGCTAAGCTTCCGGTGGTCTGAGTTGCGGAGTTGAAGCGATGCGTAGCTGAATCAAGAGTCAATCATCGAGTCGGGAAGGGAATTCACTGAGTAAGATACCGAGGCCTGCGCTCAGCATAATTTCCTTGAAACAGATTCGCCCTATCTCCGGCTGTATTTAGAGGTTCTCTCGGGTCGTCTGTTTCCCAGGATACAACGACAAAACCACACAAGCAACCAAGCACTGGTAGTTCGTGGTGAACTAAGAATGCACTCAAGTGCTATCACGAATTGTTGAGCCGGACGAATGCAGATGCACAACTGAGAGAGTTTTTTTTAACACAAGTGGACAGAAGTTCGCTTCTTGCTCTTCCTCTCAGTCTCTCTTTTGCTTATCTTCCGCTACTCTTTATCCTTTACTCAAGATCCAGTCTCCTTATATAGGAGTCCTCACCTTGCCTGCAATTAATAACCAAATTATGGTCATTTAATATTGGTTTAATGTCGTCATTAATGGGTTTAATGTCTTCATTAATACCGAGATGTTATGGAATTATTATTAATAGGTTTAATGTTGTCATTAATGCCGAGATGTTACGAAGTCACCGTTAATGGATTTAATGTCGTCATTAATATCGAGACGTTATGGAATTACCATTAATTTCATATTAATGCATCCATTACCCTCTTGAGTAGGTAGCAAAAAGAGATTCAGTGCAAAATGTTGGTTTATTCTCTTGGGCAAATCTTGCCTTGACCGGTCTGACATTTGACATGTACAGGTCGTGCTCGCACACGAGTCAACCTTGGTTCAGTACAATCCAGGCCTTGGATTTGCTTGCACCCATGTGTGAGAGAGTCTCTCCTCATGCATATGTTTACAACATCAATGCATGTGCCATAATTTAAACTAACAATAAAACCAAGAGACTTCTAATGTGGGACTAACAATCCATGCACAATAGAGTCTCTTCGTCTCCACTTCTTTATTCCATTCACATTTCTAACAATCCCCTACATGAATGAAATACAGGGTATGTGATAACATTCAGCAGTTGAGTCAAGTATATGATAGGTAGGTTTTACCCTTTGAACTTTTCCTTGTAAAGATCTGTTTGCATACTAGCTGACAATAGACATGATGTCCTTGAACTTTCTGCCGTCTGTGTAAGTATTGATAAATCTCACCTAAGACTCTCCCTAATATAACTCAGTTCTCATGAGTGTGTTCGTTCTTGGCCATGAATATGCTTGGTTCTATGAGAAGCTCTAAGAATTGTGCCTCCAATTCTCTTCGAAGCGGCCCCACTTGTTTCTCGCATAGGTGATCCCTCGAGAGTAGTCATTTACTCTTCTTAATCATTAAAAGCTCATAGGCTTATCTTGGTCTGGTCACTGTTTTATTGGGTTATCCCTCATAGTGTGTCTAGTTAGTGCAAATTGGTTGTCCCTTTAAATCTAGTTCTTGGGATCTCCAGTCAGCATAGATTGGGTGTCCTCTGCACAGATCGCTGACAATGACATCAAACTCATTCCTCGTCATGAGCTTGTAACTGACTCTCGATTTAACTATTTTGTTAGCGGATCTGCTAGGTTATCCTTTAACTTCACGCAGTGATAACTGTTGGTGCAATCGACCTCCAAGGTTTTAATATCAGACAAATATATTTAAGTATGCTTAAGTATGGAACTTGATCAAGGGAAGTCCTAATTGTAGGCTAGGCAAGGGGAAAAATCTTGGTATATCGTGGAAGCCAGGTGGATAGGTCTGGAGGACTTGATCCCTGGGTAGCCGAATACTGAGTCTTGGTGAGTGAAGCCAAGTGGAGAAAATCCTAGGGGGAGGTAACCTTAGGTCCTGGTGAGTGAAGCCAAGTTGAGAAAATCCTAGGGGGTGGTAACCTTAGGTCCTGGTGAGTGAAGCCAGGTTGAGAAAACCCTAGGGGGTCGTAACCTTAGGTAATGAGAAGTCTTGGAGGAGTGAACTCCAAGCAAGGTTGTTCGAATGGTTTTCAGTCGACCGCGCGCGGTCGACCGGACCAGTAGATCTCGATAAATCTAGGTTTAGGTTTACCATTGTATTATGTATTACTATTATTGTTGTTGGCTAATGTAGTATTGCAGGAAAAGTCTTAGTGGATCGGGCGATCAGACACTAAGCAGGAACAGTCCAAACATGTTTGGAGGACCATGTTTGGCAGGTAAGTTGAGGTAAACAACTGGAGGAGCGACAATGAGGTCGGGTTCCTGAAAGGAACAACCTAAGGTCGCTGATCCAACTGAAGAAACCGGAAAGGTTTTCAAGTTGAGATCAAGACAGTTCTACTGTCTTTTATACTACTCATGCATTATAATATTACTGTGCTAATCTCTGTTTTGCAGATTTATTATCTAACACTGTTTTGCAGGATCAACCCGATCGGTCGACCGAACAGGAGGATCGGTCGACCGAACCAGGTTAACTCAAAGCAGGTATCAGTTCAGACCAAAACAGAGTACAGTCCGGTCAAAGCTTGATCGGTCGACTGAACCATGATGACTCAGCACAGCCAGTTCATCAGCACCGATCAGCAGCAAAAGGAAAAGAAGCGGATCGGTCGACCGAACCAATCAGCATTAATGGTGCATTGAATGTTGATCTCGGTGAATCAAGACGAACAGGGAAGGAAGTTGATCGGTCGACCGAACAACGGGATCGATCGACCGAACCATTAAAGATCAGTTAATGTCAGAGATCGAGCCAGCGTCAGACTCCAGCCAGGAAAGGATGGGAGCTGGTTCGGTCGACCGAACAGAGGGATCGGTCGACCGAACCTCCATTACACCTATAAAATGAGGCTCGAAGTCTGAGGCCAGAATAACTCTTTTGATCATCTAAAAAGCTCTTCTTCACGTACGGATTGTGCTACACATCTTCAACAGCTCAGCAAGTCACTTCGTCCGGAAGTACCGACCAAGCTACATCCTACGCATACGATTGTCGGTATATTTATTTTCATATTGCACTTAAATTAAAATAAGATAGTAGGAGTGTTACTATCTTATTTCATTGTACTTGTACGATCTGCTTCTTTCCGAAGATTTCGGAAAGAAGGATTTTAGTGTTTTACCCATCGGTGTGGTCGAAGACCGCAGGCCTTCGAGTAGGAGTCGAGCTAGGCTCTAAACGAAGTAAATAGACTTGTCTATTCTTTTACTTTCCGCTGTGCACGACTCTGTTTTTAAAAGATAAAGAAAAGTTTTAAAGCGCGATATTCACCCCCCCTCTATCGCTCGCATCCGATCTATTAATAACTCCCATTGAGAGTAGTTGTCTAATAGTATTATGCTACGACGTATATGCCTAGACTTACCATTATACAGATGACTCTGTGCCCGACCAATTACTGATAGACTATCACAATGTATGCAAATTGCCGACACCGGTTCAGTCATCTCGGAATATTTTCTAAGAATTGTCGTAACCTTTCAGTCTCTTCACCACATTTGTCAAGAGATACAAACTTAGGTTTCATCGTGGATCTGATTATTACAGTTTACTTAGAAAATTTCTAGGAAATGGTTGTACCTTCCAGAGTAAATACATATCCACTCGTAGACATAAAGTCTTTTATGTCAGAAATCCAACTCGCATCGCTGTATTCTTTGATCACAATAGGATATCTCGTATAGTGCAATTCATATTCACGAGTATACTTCAAGTACTTTAGTACTCTCGTTATCCCTTTCCAGTGCTCAACAACAGGATTACTAGTTGATCTTGTCCGAAAGTCGAAGAGACGGATGCAAGGGACGTGGTGCTCTCGTTGACCTTCGGTGGACTTCTCTCCCGCCTGCAACACAAGCAACGTCAGTGCCGAGCCAGGGAAGGGGTCCACGGCGATTGCCCTCCGACGCTTAAGTCAGTCTCTGCCGAAGCAAGAAGCAAATAGGACTACAGCGCAACAGTAGAAATCGCAAGAAAAACATACCTCCGCCGATGTCTGGACCCCCCTTTATATAGGGCTTCTGTAGCGTGTGTGCACGCTTCTCAAAGCGGGCACGCTATCCCAAGTTTACCCTGAAGAGACATGTCAGTAAAGTGTCTCTGACACAGTACCTTAACAGGCCGAGCATATCTCTGAAGTGACAGTGGAAGTTTCTACCGTACGATTCTCTGTCTGACCATGTCGCCCGTTGGCGACACTAACTCCCAAAAGGATGTCGAAGGATACCCTGCTATGTCTGTTACTTGGGCGAACGGAGTGGCCGCTCGGCTGAAAGTCCCCTGTCCAAATGTTGTCTGTTTGTTGGGCCGAGCGGGATGGCCCCTCGGCGGAAGCCCACTGTCGCGTTGAGCGGGAGAGTCGCTCGGTTGAAAGCCCTCGGTCCGTGTCGTTTGCTATCTAGCCGAGCAGCTATCCCGCTCGGCTTAGCTTTTACGCGTTCCCCTGAGCGTTGGTTCGATTTACTTCATGTCGGAGACGGCGGATCGGTGCTTAACCTATGGTCGGAATATGTCCTTCCCGACCGGCCAAGCCCATCCGTCCATTGACCATCTTGACTTTGACTTCCATTGACCTCCACCATGGTAGCGAGGCGGGGCCCCTCATCATCACCGCATCACTAGTGTATCTACTCAATTTACTTACTATGTAGGCCAAGTCTAGCCGTGTACAACTCATCAGGTACATCAGACTTTCAATCACTTGAGAGTACACTATCTGAGAGATATTTTCTTCTCGATTTTTTGATAGATGTTGACTCGTATCTATTAGCGTTCGTGTCAACGCAGTATCACCCTTGGTGAATTTTTCAAGAATCTTGTCCACATAATGAGACTAATTAAGAACAAGTTATAACCAACAATACTCTAATGGAAGTTATTCTTGACATCGAAAAATACGTATCAAAATAATCAAGGCCTTCTTGTTGTCGGTATCCGTTGATTACCAATCTGGCCTTATACTTATCAATTGTATCATCTGACTTTATTTTCTTCTTGAAGATTCACTTGCAGTCTAGTAGTTTACTTCCCGGAGGAAGATCCACAAGTTTCCAAGTATGAGTTTGCAAGATAGATTCTATCTCAGATGCAATTATCTCTCTCCAGTGAGGTTTATCAGAAGAGCTTACTGCTTCTGAGTAACTGCAGGGGGCTCACTTTCTAACATGAAAGTGGTAAAATCTGATCTGTAGGATTTTTCTACCCAAGCTCTTTTGCTCCATTTAAGCTCAACCTCGATTGGTTCCTGATCATCATCTTCACCTTGTGTTTATATGCCCGTTTTGAGGAGCTAGCTTTCTCTCGAGTCTTATACGGAAACACATGCTCAAAGAACGAGTCATTTTTCGATTCTATTATCAAGTTCTTATGTATATCCGGTATTTGTGACTCATACTCAAAAATTGATGCGTACTGATGTTATGTGCATATTCAATAAATATGCAATCAACTCTCTTTGGTCCTATCTTAATTCTTTTCAGATCAGGCACCAAAACTTTGGCAAAATATCCCCACACTCGTAAATGTTTGTAGGATGGTTGTCTTTCATTCCACAATTCATAAGGGCACTTATCTATTTTATTTCGGAGTATCTTATTTAGAAGGTAATTAGCTGTTAACACAGCTTCCCCCATATGAACTATGGCAGTCTAGAGCTCAATAGAAGAGCATTCATCATCTTCTTTAGAGTTCGATTCTTTCGTTTCGAGTTTTGACTGATTTCCTTTCCGAACTCTTGTTGTCTTCTTCAATTCGAAGTCTAACCACGAGTTCTTCCACGTTCATCTCCTTCCTCTTGTGCTTCAAGTAGTTCTTAAAGTCCTTCAAGTCGAGAGGCAACTTTTCAATGATAGCAGTCACCTGGAAGATTTCACTCGGAACCATTCCTTTTGAGTGGATCTCGTGCAAAATTACTTGAAGCTCCTGGAATTAGCTGATCACCATCTTGGATTCAGCCATCTTGGAGTCTAGGAATCGACCCACGATGGACTTCTTACCTCTGTATCCTCCATCTTATACTTCTTGTCCAGAGACTCCCACAACTCCTCAACTGTTCTCTTCATGCTATACACAACGTACAGTGAGTCGGCAAGGCAGTTGAGGATGTAGTTTTTGCAAAAGAACTCAGAGTGAGTCCATGCCTCCACTATGCTGATGGTTTGCGCATCAGCATCCTTAGCACGCTTGGGAGGGTCCTCGGTCAAGAATCAAGTCAGATTGAGCGTGACCAAGTAGAAGAGTATCTTCGCTGCCATCTCTTGAAATTCAATCTAGTGAACTTCTATGGCCTTTCCACATGGTTGATTGTCACAGTTCTAATCGGGGCAGAGGCCTTCATGTGTTGAGTCTATTGCACCTCAACACTTTATTCTATGGCCATCTCAACAAAACGAAGTTTGTTTCAAGATTGTTGGACAATATGTTGCCGGAGATATTTGAAAAATTACTGAATTGAAATTACACAAAATCAATTCTAACTTATCAATTGAGATGACCTGAGCAGATAATCTCAGGCTGTCAGCGGGGCTGGTTCTGCCAAGCTTCCGGTGGTCCGTGTTGCAGAGTTGATGCAGTGTGTAGCAGAATCGGGAGTTAATCGCCGAGTCGGGAAGGGAATTCGTTGAGTAAGATACCGAGGCCTATGCTCAGCGTAGTTTCCTTGAAACAAATTTGCCCCACCTCCGGCTATGCTTCGAGGTTCTCACAGATCGTCTATTTCCTAGGATATAACGGCAAAATTACACACGCAAGCAAGCACTAGTTGTTCGTAGAGAACTGAGAATGCACCTGAGTGCTATCACGAATTGTTCAGATATCCGGATAACAACTGAGGGAGATTTTGTGGGAGAACACGGGTGGACAGAGGTTTGCTTCCTGCTCTTCCTCTTACTCTCTCTTTCGCTTATCTTCCGCTACTCTCTATCCTTTACTCAAGATCTAACCTCTTTATATAGGAGTACTCACCTTGCCTGCAATGAATGACCAAATTCTGGTCATTTAATACTGGATTTAATGTCGCTATTAATGAGTTTAATGTTTTCATTAATGTCTAGACATTACGGAATCATTATTAATAAGTTTAATGCCGCCATTAATACTGAGACGTTACGAAGTCATCGTTAATGAGTTTAATGTCACAATTAATGTCGAGACATTACAGAATCACCATTAATTTCATATTAATGCTTCCATTACTCTCTTGAGCAGGTAGCAAAAAGAGATTCGGTGGCAAAACGTTGGTTTATTCACTTGGACAAATCTTGCCTCGACCAGTCTGGCATTCGACGTGCGCAGGTCATACTTGCACATAAGTCAACCTTGGTTCAATACAATCCGAACCCTGGATTTGTACCCACCCCTGCGCACCCACGCATGTGAGAGTCTCTCCCCATGCATACGTTTACAATATTAATGCATGTGTCATAATTTAAACCAACAATAAAGCCAAGAGACTTCTAATGTGAGACTAACAATTCATACTCAATAGAGTCTCTTCGTCTCCACCTCTTTATTCCATTCACATTTTCAACCGTGGTCTCAACTTTTTTCCTGTCTATTGATCCCTCATTGGATAATGCAGGTAGTCCACTGCAAACCAGGGAGAAACTTTATTTGTTGTCTGTTGGGTTTTACAGAAACGGAGACTACTCAAGAAGTCGTCATCTCTTGGAACAATGTTTAAAGGTACATTGTTTATACTGTTATTTCATAGTTTTGATCCTACTAGTTGTTTGGACAACATCTTATGGTGCCTCCATTTAATTGGTTTTATAAACATCATCATTCTGATCTACTAATCTTCTATGGACCTTACACCTTAAGAAACCAGTTTCTTGACGTCAATTTGTTATTATTTTCTTAAGTTCATTATTATTGGTCAATGGAAATCATCCTAGATGCTTTCCTTCTAAGTTCCATTTAATTATGAAGGGTATATTGCCAATTTCTTTAATTTCTTCATGATCTTCATCTGGCATTGCTCCACGCAGTGGGCGTTCCTTTTCTTTTATTGTTTCTTTACCTATCAATTAATGAAAATCATGTCTATTACATGACATCAGGTTCAATTGGATTTAAATAGAGTTTCAGAAAGTCTATATCATATTTCTTTGTCACCTTATTTTCTGTTGGTTTTGCAGTGTTTATGTATTTTTAGGTAGAATTCTGAAAATTGAAATGGTTCACTTTTGTTAGTTTAAGTTAATTCTTATAATTCGACTAATATAAGGTCAAACAATGGTTTAATTTGAGTCTTTGCAATTGTTAAAAACACCTCCCGTAGTCAATTTTCTTTCCTACAGGGCATGCAGTGCTATCTGCATAGTCGGACGGATTTATTCATTAGTTTTGTTGCCTTCCTCAAGCTGCATTTTCTCTTGATAGCATGTACACTGACTTAAGCAGTTAAGCTATAAGTTACATCGACAAAATATATTCTAATATCTAAAAATGTAGGTTTCGACAGTAGTCTATTGAATCAACACTCTTTTTTAGGAAATGACAATCTTGGCAGCAACTTGCCTAGAACCTATTTGTTTGCTTTTCTAATGATGGATCCACAAGTTTTGGAGCATTAACTTAAGATATGCATGTATTACCTACTTTAGTTGTGTTTATTTTGTCTCATTTGTTTAAAATTCACCTTTTGCATTCTCTTCTTTATTTAGATCATGGATTCCAGAATTATACTACACCCCTATGTATGGCCAACACATTTCACGTAGAATGTGAGTTTGGTCACAGCTTAATCAATATGTAGTGGACCTAAAAAATATAAGGTACTTCTTTAGTTTTAGTTATAATAGGTCACACCTGATTTAAACTTAACCAGATAGGAGAAATCGGTTCTCAAGGAAAACCTATCTGGGCTCTGTTGAAATGAATTAGGTTATTGTAGTGAAGAATAGTGCTTAGTCCAGCTACTACCATACTTACTCCTTTGCAATGTAAACAAAGAACCAGTATAATATGACTATTAGAATGTAATATCTTAAATTATGTGCTTTAGTTTTGTTTATTGATGCTTGTGATTATTTGATGGATCTTATGTGTAAGTTTCAAGGAAGGCGCTAATTCCCATGGTGTTATTGAACAGTAGGCTAGACATATACCCATCTTTCTTCAGTTCGTGGAGTACTAGAATTGTGTTTTAAATTGAATGGATTAGAGATAAATATCAATGCTATGGACAAAAATACCACTTCCAGTAATGACGTAAGCATCTATGGAGTACAAAGAGAGAAATCTTTGACAATTAACTATTTGACTATTCATGATATAGAACTATGTTCTAAATATAAAGATAGAATCAGAGTAAAGCACCTAGAGGAACAATAAGAGAACCAGATTTGATTCTCAAATAGGACAAATATCTTAGAAGCTCCCGATTTACTTGGTAGGTAAATCAGAGGGAAGGTTGTTTACTTTGGATTAGTCGGGTGACGCTCATGCACCTAATTTTATATATATATATATATATATATATATATATATATATATATATATATGCTAAAAACTTGTCTTGAGAATTTCTATGGGTGATTTTGATTGTGGAAGAAAAATCAATGCTTTAAACATTGAAGGGATCTCTTGGATAGAGTGTTAGGCTTGTCGGATCAAAACCACGGAGCCATTCATGGTCGAAGAAATTCTGAGGATGGCATTATGAACAATAGCAAGGGTAGAATATGTGAAATGCAAAAAGAGAAGAGAAAAACTGTCTCAAGACTGGAATGCCATCATAAGACTCAAAATCTTCAGTTAATACCAAAAACATGTAAAAATCTACTAAGTTAATTGTGTTATGTAAGTTCATCTTTCCCATATTGCTGAAGACTAAATACTAATCAACACTTTGCTAAGCTGATATACCTTTCTTTCCATGATTTTAGCAAAGAAAGGTGAAATGATAAATCTTGTTCGAGTCAATTTGCTTATTATCTCAGTGAAAGATTGTCAGAATGCAGAAAATGTGTAACTTGGTTCACATTCCACTAGACTCAAATCTGTCACCTATTGAGCTTCTGAAAGTCAATTTAATTCAGTGTATCTATGCAAGTTCAAATGAATCTCCAATAATCATAATTTTTGGTAAAGATCTTCTATGTTGATTGCATTCTAACAGCTAAGTTGGGCTTGTTTTATGATTTTGGTATCAAAGCCACTCCTTCAAATAGATAGTCCATCTATAAATGAAAAGTTACACCTGCATTTCTGATATCATTTCATATATCCATTTAGCATCGTAGTTCTATTAAATTATGATATCAAGTATGAGATCATTTTTAAAATTTCATTACCCAATAACTTTAATAATAAGTTACTTATTAATTTATCAAAAACTATGTTTGATCTTCTCATTTGAAAATCTTTTGTAATGATGAAATTTAACTGATAACTCAATTGTAAGGTTAACTTTTATAGTATAGTTTAGTACCTAACACATCGAGCAACTTCCTTTCATCCATTAATTTTGGGGAGAAACGCATCTCATTATGAACTTCGTTTGCTTGAGAATTTGATACAATCTGGCCGATTCTACCGCCTGTATTTCTTTCTACATTCATTTTTCAGACCAGACTGACTCGGGTTTCGTTGATTGAACCGGTCGATCCAATGAGATCTTCAAAACGCTGTCTTATAACGTATTCACATCAACGGCAATCCTGGCAACGTACTAACCCGTTCTCGTTGCACTCCACGCACCGACGCGCGCGCCCCTCCTCCTCCACGAACACCTTCCGGCTGCCCCGGCAAACGGAGCAGGGCACGAACCGCACGCCACTGCAGCCGCCGCAGACGCTGAATCTCGAATCCCGGCGCCGCACCACCGGTTCGAGCGCCCTCCCGAGCTCCCCGGCCTCGTGCATCGCGTAGATCTCCGCCACCCCGCCGAGGCACCGGCCGCCGATGAAGACCTGGGGGAGCGCGAAGGGCCGGAGGCCCTCCATCGCCACCTGAAGCTCCTGGCGGAACCCCGTGTCCATGGAGACGTCGCGCTCGTCGACGGCTACGCCGAGGCCGTCCAGGATGGAGCGGACGACGCGGCAATCCTCGAAGGTGCGGCGGATGGCGCGGAGAGAGGTGGTGTAGAGGACGACGACGTCGGGTTGGGGGCGTTTGGAGGGATCGCCGGAGGCGCAAAGGCGCCGCGTATTCAATGCGGTGCCGTGGAGGTGGTGGTGGTGGTGGTGGTGGTGGTGGTGGAGGGGAATGGAGAAGAGCATATTGAATGCCATAATAGCAATGGATGGATTCGATGATGGCAGAGGGAGAAGCGCGGGTTGAATCGTTAATTTGGGCTGCCAATTATTTGTGCCGCGGCGAATCCGTGTATAATAAATATATATATTGGCCGACAGTTAACGCGGCTGCTAGATTTGGTTTGTTACGGTGGTGGTTTGGATTGCGCGGTATCCGAAGTTTCTGGAAGTTTTGTGTTTGATTATTTTTGACATTTTAGTGTGCACCCTTTAAAATAGAATGAACATCTTTTAACATGTTAACGTTATACATATGAATGTTACCTTTTATTTTTATTATTATTATTATTATTATTATTATTATTACTAAAAAATAATGTTAGGCAAGAATCTTGAATAACTGAAAATGTTACACAATATGATGTGTTACAAATGGATATAGTTTATATTGATGATTAATAACATAGCTAGAGTCTAAATGAGTCAAGTTATTCGTGAGTTGTTCATGAACAATTCGATCAAAACTTAACTTGAGTTCGAAGTTGATTGAGTTTGAGCATAATTATTACTAGTTCGGTGGCTCGTCGAACCAAACGAGCAAGTAATAATATATATTTTTAATATATAATGATTCTGTCCGAGAGTCGAGTCGACGGATGCTGGGGAGATGGCGTTTACGTTGACTGAATGTAGACTGAAGATGACGTGGACCTCCAACGAGCTAAACCTGCAACCATAAGTCGTTAGTGCCGAGCCAGGGAGGGGTTCCTCGGCGATGGCCCTTCGACGCTCAAGTCAGTCACCGGCGGCAAGCGAATGAAGTAGAGAAAAGAAAAGAACAGCAGCATAACTGTAGCTACAGTAATAATAGTGAAACATACCTCTGATGAAGCTTTGAGACTCCTTATATAGGGCCTCCGGGAGCGCTCGTGCACTCTTGTCGAGACGTGCACGCTTTTCAAAGCTTATCGTGAAAGGACATGTCAGTAAAGCGTCCTTGACACCATACCTTATCAGCCCGAACATATCTCTGACAAGACAGCGGAAGCTTCTACTGTACGATCCTCCGCCTGACCATACCGCCGACCACGCCATCTGCCAGTAGCACGAGTTCCCAGAAGGATATCACCAACTGCTCCTTTTGTCCATTACTGGACCAAGCGGGAGAGACGCTCGGTCAGTCTGTCGTCCAGCTGATATCGTGTTCGGGCCGAGCGGGATGTCCGCTCGGCCAATGGTCTGCTATCTTGGCTCCGTCCTATCGAGCGAGGGAGTCATTGTTGGTTGCTACTCGGAAAACCTATAGGTTCCACTGTACAAAAATTTTGTACAAAGGTCTGAACCTTTTCTTAGCTACCATGTGTTCTTTTAAATTAAATTTTGGATCGCCTGCGGAACTTAACACGTTTGATCCAAAACTTAATCTATTTGTTCTTTTAGGTTTTGACTTGGATCTCCTGCGGAACTTAACACGTTCGACCCAAGTCTCCTTAAGTTATTAATTCCATTAAATATTAATTTCCATAATTGGTTCCCAGTACTGACGTGGCGAGGCACATGACCTTCTTGGATACGGGAGCAACCACCACCGACTAGACAAAACCTTTTATAGAAAGCTAATATTTAATTTCCTAAAATAACTTTAGGTTAACCGAAAAGAACAATCAAATCACAAGGAAAAATAAAACAAAAGAACACATCATCGAAAACCATATTCGAAATACTAGAATCGTAAGCCTCTTGTATTTGGTATTATTTCCATAAATAACTAGTATGATGCGGAAAGAAAAATTACTAGTTATACCTTGTATAAAACCTCTTGATCTTCTACCGTATTCCTCTTCTAACCTCGGACGTTGTGTGGGCAACGATCTTCCAAGATGAGAAACCACCAACCACCTTCTTCTCCTCCTAGCTAGGTTCGGCCACAAAAAAATAAAGCTTCACCAAGGAAGAAGAAAAACACCAACCAAGCTCCAAGAGATGCAAGCTTTCTCTCCTTCTTCTTCTTCTTCTCCAAGTAGTATCCGACCTCCACAAGAGCTCCAAGCAATAGAGAATTTCGGCCACCACAAAGAGGAAGAAAGGGAGAAGATGTTGGCTGGCCACACCAAAGAATAGGAGAGGGAGAATAATAGAGGTTGTGTCTCATGAAGGCACCCTCACCCCTTCTTTTATATTCCTTGGCCTAGGTAAATTAGGAAATTTAATTACAATAAAATTTCCTTAATTTCCTTGACATGATTTAATTGAGAAAAATAAAATAAAATTTCCCAATTTAATCTATATTGGTCGCAAGAGGAAACAATTTAGACAAGTTTTAATCAACAAATTAAAACTTCCTAATTTGTTTCCGGAAATTTTAAAAATAAAATTTCTCTTCAAAAAATCTCTTCATGGTTGATAAAAAGAAATTTCTATAATTTTAATTTTATAACATGTGAATAATTTTTAAAGAGAAAATAAAATATCTCACCAATCTACAAATAAGGAAAGAGATCTAATCTCTTTCTTTAATCTTTTGTAGATCTTTTATAAGAGAGATATTTTAATTTTAATTCTCTTTAATAAATTATTTCTTCCACATAATAAAAATTAAAATTAAAATTTCTTTTTAATTTAATTTGGCCGGCCCCCACAAGCTTGGGTTCAAGCTAGGGCCGGCCACCCCAATTTATACCTAGGCCGGCCCTAGCTTGGTTCCCAAGCTAGCTTGGCCGACCCCCTTTGGGTGGGTATAGAAGGTGGGTATAGGTGGGTATAGTACTCTATAAATAAGATGTTACGATAGGGACCGAGAGGAGGAATTGGTTTTGGTCTCCCGATAAAATTAAGCATCCCGTGTTCGCCCCGAACACACAACTTAATTTTATCAATAATAATTCATTCCACTAGAGAACTATTATTGAACTACCGCACCAATCCCAAATTACATTTTTGGGCTCCTTCTTATTATGAGTGTGTTAGTCTCCCTGTGTTTAAGATATCGAATATCCACTAATTAAGTGAGTTACTGACAACTCATTTAATTAATATCTAAATCCAAGAGTAGTACCACTCAACCTTATTGTCATGTCGGACTAGGTCCACCTGCAGGGTTTAACATGACAATCTTTATGAGCTCCTCTTGAGGACATTATCAACCTAGTATCTCTAGGACACAGTTTCCTACTATAATCAACAACACACACTATAAGTTATACCATTTCCCAACTTATCGGGCTTATTGATTCATCAAACTAAATCTCACCCATTGATAAATTAAAGAAATAAATATCAAATATATATGCTTGTTATTATATTAGGATTAAGAGTACACACTTCCATAATAACCGAGGTCTTTGTTCCTTTATAAAGTCAGTATAAAAGAAACGACCTCAAATTGTCCTACTCAATACACTCTGAGTGTACTAGTGTAATTATATAGTCAAGATAAACTAATACCTAATTACACTACAACCTTCTAATGGTTTGTTCCTTTCCATTTTGGTCGTGAGCTACTGTTTATAATTTATAAGGTACTGATAACATCATCTTCTGCATGTGACACCACATACTATGTTATCTACAATATAAATTAAATGAACAACTACAAACAAATGTAGACAATTTGACCAAATGTGATTCTTTATACATAATGAATGTTTACAAAGCTTAGGCTTTCATACACTCAACAATCTCCCACTTATACTAATGACTAAGTCATATCTTCTACCATATATCTGATTCCCATTCCTCCACATGCCGATCAGCTTTCGGAAGGGCCTTAGTGAAAGGATCTGCCAGGTTATCCGCTGATGCAATCTTGGCGATGACAACTTCTCCTCGCTTCACGATATCTCGTATCAGGTGGTACTTGCGCTCTATATGTTTACTTGCCTTATGAACTCGTGGTTCCTTCGAGTTTGCAACTGCACCACTATTATCACAATAAATTGTGATGATTTTGGGCAAATCAGGAATCACATCTAAGTCCATTAGAAAGTTCCTGAGTCATACTGCTTCTTTAGCTGCCTCAGAGGCTGCTACATACTCAGCTTCCATGGTTGAGTCCGATACGCATTTCTACTTAACACTCCTCCATGAAATGCTCCACCTCCTAAAGTAAACACATAGCCTGATGTAGACTTACTGTTATCCCTATCTGATTGGAAATCTGAATCCGTGTAACCCACAGGGAGCAAATCATCTGCTTGATAAACTAGCATATAATCTCTAGTCCTTCTCAGGTACTTTAATATATGCTTTACCACAGTCCAATGTCCTTGTCCAGGGTTACTCTGATATCTGCTAACCATGCCCACGGCAAAACAGATATCAGGTCTCGTACATAGCATTGCATACATTAGACTTCCTACAGCCGAGGCATAAGGAACTGCTTTCATGTCCTCTATCTCTTTTGATGTCTTCGGAGACATCTCTTTAGATAGAGCTATTCCATGCCTAAAAGGTAAGAAACCTTTCTTGGAATCCTGCATGCTAAAACGAGCAAGGATTGTATCTATATATGAAGCTTGGGACAGACACAACATTCTTTTCTTACGATCTCTTATAACTTTGATCCCGAGAATGTGTGCACAATCTCCTAAGTCCTTCATATCAAATTGTTTGGACAACCATACCCTTACGTCTGATAATACCTTGACATTGTTGCCAATTAACAAAATATCATCTACGTATAGTATAAGAAATACCACCACGTTTCCGTTACACTTCTTGTATACACAAGACTCATCCGGACACTGAATAAATCCATATGACTGGATTACATCATTAAACCAGATGTTCCAAGACCTTAAAGCTTGCTTCAGTCCATAAATGGACCGATTGAGCTTGCACACTAGATGCTCTTTGCCTTTTTCAATGAACCATTCTGGTTGCTTCATATGGATGTTTTCTTCAAGACTTCCATTAAGGAAAGCTGTCTTGACATCCATTTGCCAAATCTCATAATCCATATGAGCAGCAATGGATAAGAGTATCCGGATAGACTTAAGCATGACTACCGGTGAAAAGGTTTCCTCATAATCGATTCCCTCTTTCTGAGTGTACCCTTTCGCAACAAGCCTAGCTTTGAAAGTTTCTACCTTCCGTCTCCTCTTTTCCTTTTGTAGATCCACTTGCATCCAATGGCTTTTACACCATCGGTGATTCTACAAGCTCCCGGACCTTATTAGAGTACATAGACTCTATTTCGGAATTCATTGCCTTTTCCAAGATTCTGCATCTATATCTTGGAGTCTTCATGTCATATGTTCGTGGATCGGGTTCATGTTTACACGGGATCAAGTCCGAAGACTCTCCCAAAACATGAATCTTTCAGCTGCCTTACAACCCTCCCACTACGAGACACTGTCCGTGGTTGTGTATCATGTGTGACACGTGTTACGGTCTCTTGTGGTACTTCATCTTGTCCTGCTGAAGTAGACATGTCCTCTTTAAGTTCTTCTAAAACAACTTTGCTACTGGACTTGTGATCCATTATATAGTCTTCTTCTAAAAACTGGGCATTGGTGCTAACAATGACCTTCTGGTCTTTAGGACTATAAAATAAACCACCTTTCGTTCCTTTGGGATATCCTACAAACACGCGAACTTCTGTACGAGATTCTAACTTATCAGCATCTGGTTTCAGCACATGTGCTGGACTACCCCAAATCCGAATATGTCTTAGACTGGGTTTTCGCCCATTCCATAATTCTATGGGAGTAGAAGAAACTGATTTAGAAAGTACTAAGTTCAGAACGTATACTGCTGTTTCCAGAGCATATCCCCAAAACAAATTTGGTAATTCTGAATAACTCATCATCGATCTAACCATCTCCATAAGAGTCTTGTTCCTTCGTTCTGCTACACCATTCTGTTGGGGTGTTCCAGGTGCAGATAATTGGGATTGAATCCCAGACTCTGATAAGTAATTCCTAAACTCTCCTAAGAGGTATTCGCCACCACGATCAGACCGTAGTGTCTTGATACTTTTACCTAGTCGTTTCTCCACATCAGCCTTGTATTCTTTGAACTTATCAAAGCACTCGGACTTGCGGCGCATTAGGTAAATGTATCCGTATCTTGAATAATCGTCTATAAAAGAGACAAAATATTCAAAATCACCTCTTGCTTGGACAGACATAGGACCACACAAATCAGAATGAACCAATTCTAACACTTCTTTGGCTCTATACCCCTTGGCCTTGAATGGCCTCTTGGTCATTTTACCTTCTAAGCAAGATTCACAAGTTGAAAAATTTTCCAACTCTAATGAACTCAAAAGTCCATTGGCTATAAGCCTCTGAATCCTACTTAAGTTAATATGACCAAGCCTTAGATGCCAAAGATATGCTTGATTCATTTCCGAAGGTTCTTTTCTCTTATTAGAATTAGAAGATGAGTTATAAATTTCCATGTTTTGCTTTGTGGAAGAAATTGGATTTAAAGTATACAAATTGCCAACTAATGCACCAGAACAGATAATCACTTTATTTCTTTTAATAACTACATCGTTACCAAAGGAAACTGAATATCCATCTAAAAATAGTTTAGAAACTGAAATTAAATTCTTTCTAAAACTGAGTACATAAAGACAATTTATTAAAATCAAATTTCTATTTCTACTAAAAGATAAGTAGACGTCTCCCACTGCAACAGCTGCCACCTTAGTAGCATTGCCCATGTAGACCGTAATCTCTCCTTCAGATAGTCGTCGGGTTTCCTGGAACCCCTGCAGAGAATTGCAGACATGATCAGTGGCTCCCGTATCTACACACCAGGTGCTGGTAGATAACACCGCTAAACATGTTTCAACAACTAGAGCATGAGATATACCTTTGTTTTGGTTCTTATGAGGACAGTCCGCCTTCCAATGTCCTGCCTGCTTGCAGATGAAGCATTTGCCCTTCGGCTTCTTCACTCCGGCTTTAAATCCCGTACTCTGAGACTTATTCACTTTCTTTGCTGAACCAGCTTGTTTCTTCTTCTTCTTTCCTCTCGGTTTAGAAGTAGAACCATTTTCAGCATAGTGAATTTGAGCATTGTGACGAAATAATCCTTCTGCTGCTTGAAGTTCTGTCAGTAGTTCCTCTTATTCATATTATAGTTCAAGCGGAACTGCTCAAAACTTCTAGGTTGCGTTTGGAGGATCATATCGATCTGGGTTTCCCCATCAATTTCTCCTCCAAGGATCTGTATCTCGTTCAGATAAGCCATCATCTTTAGGATATGATCCCTCACAGGAGTACCCTCTTGCATGGTGGCTGTCATTATCTTTCTCATGGCTTCTTGCCTAGAAGCCCTATCCTGATGACCAAAGAGTTCCTTGAGATTGTTCATAATATCATAGGCTGTTGGTAAATCTTGATGCTAATGTTGCAATACATTTGACATTGAAGCCAAAATGTAACACCGTGCCATCTCATCTACTTTTACCCATTTCCTATGATATTCAATCTCCTCTTGGGTAGATTCACCAGTAGGTGCTTCAGGGCACTGCTCAGTCAGTACAAATTTATGGCTTTCAGCAGTAAGAACAATGTCTAGGTTTCTTTTCCAATCTATGTAATTAGGTCCAGTAAGTCTATTCTGTTGAAGTATGATGGACAGTGGGTTGAAAGTCATCCTAAGAATCACAAATAACTTTTGGTCAGAACTCTAAATTTAGAATAATATTGATTCCTCAAACAATACTATTTTAAATTAACCAACACCTCAAAATACCGTGAATTTTGTATGCCACGTTAGTGTGGACGTATACTAATTCAACATTTGTAAAAGGAGGATTTTAACCCATTAATTTTATTATCTTGTCAACCTAATTTTTTGACAAATAAAATTAATAGTTGGTATCATTTGGTCACACAAATAATAGCAGTGACTCCGATGGGGAGGATACTATTAGATGTGTCTAAGTGTATACCATTACTTGACACTAAGTCCATTAATAAGATTATGCCCCTTCCGTTGGGGAAGATCACACGCTCTTAATTAACTTCCTATAGTCATCCAAAAATGGAAGTCTGTTCTAGTGATCCACAAACAAGCTCATCCGTTATGGAGGAAGGCACTCAGAGCCAACGCGCAAGCTTGTTTGCATCACTTACAAACCAGTAATGGAGACCATGGGATTTATTTAAAAATCCCTCTCCCACTTAGTTATTTATAAATGAGGAATTTTAACTATGCTAGCCTACTAAACTTGTAAACTAACATGCACACACAACACAATATAAAAGCAATAAATAGAAAATCTAATTTTCAACTATTATGGCTTTTATCTCTAGTTGTCCTTCGTGTGTTGTCATCCCAAGCTGCTGTCATATTTGGCCACCGCTACCGGGTCTAGCTCCTTGTTCCGCTGCGCCTCTGGTCCTTAGAAGGTTCCACGCTTTGCAAGATTCGATCCGCAACATAAATAGAATTTTACATTTTTGATCCTATATTCCATAAAAGGAATGTACATGTATTTAGATCAAAAATAAAATCCTAATAAAACTAAATACAGCTCCTGCTGTATTTTAATACAATCATGCACACACATATAAATGCCCTTGACATGTCCAAGGGTCCAAACACACACATAATAACTAAAAGCCATAATAGTTGGATCCTGCATCCACAAAGTTAGCACATCCTACTATTAACCTGCCTAAATTATGTATGACATGTGCATAATTAACTCACAGATAAAACAGTGGCTAACGATACCAATTGTTGGTTGCTACTCGGAAAATCTATAGGTTCCACTGTACAAAAATTTTGTACAAAGGTCTGAACCTTTTCCTAGCTACCATGTGTTCTTTTAAATTAAATTTTGGATCGCCTGTGGAACTTAACACGTTTGATCCAAAACTTAATCTATTTGTTCTTTTAGGTTTTGACTTGGATCTCCTGCGGAACTTAACACGTTCGACCCAAGTCTCCTTAAGTTATTAATTCCATTAAATATTAATTTCCATAATTGGTTCCCAGTACTGACATGGCGAGGCACATGACCTTCTTGGATATGGGAGAAACCACCACCGACTAGACAAAACCTTTTATAGAAAGCTAATATTTAATTTCCTAAAATAACTTTAGGTTAACCGAAAAGAACAATCAAATCATAAGGAAAAATAAAACAAAAGAACACATCATCGAAAACCATATTCGAAATACTAGAATCGTAAGCCTCTTGTATTTGGTATTATTTCCATAAATAACTAGTATGATGCGGAAAGAAAAATTACTAGTTATACCTTGTATAAAAACCTCTTGATCTGTCGGACTAGGTCCACCTTCAGGGTTTAACATGACAATCCTTATGAGCTCCTCTTGAGGACATTATCAACCTAGTATCTCTAGGACACAGTTTCCTACTATAATCAACAACACACACTATAAGTGATACCATTTCCCAACTTATCGGGCTTATTGATTCATCGAACTAAATCTCACCCATTGATAAATTAAAGAAATAAATATCAAATATATATGCTTGTTATTATATTAGGATTAAGAGTACACACTTCCATAATAACCGAGGTCTTTGTTCCTTTATAAAGTCAGTATAAAAGAAACGACCTCAAATGATCCTACTCAATACACTCTGAGTGTACTAGTGTAATTATATAGTCAAGATAAACTAATACCTAATTACACTACCACCTTCTAATGGTTTGTTCCTTTCCATTTTAGTCGTGAGCTACTGTTTATAATTTATAAGGTACTGATAACATCATCTTCTGCATGTGACATCACATACTATGTTATCTACAATATAAATTAAATGAACAACTACAAACAAATGTAGACAATTTGACCAAATGTGATTCTTTATACATAATGAATGTTTACAAAGCTTAGACTTTCAGTATACACTCCAACAGTCATGCCTACTTGGTCGGGGATGTGTCTGCTGTTCGGCCGAGCGGGACAGCCGTTCGACCTCCGTTCCTCCATACTGGAGCCTTTTGAGCGTCGGAAGCTCAGTATCTGGCCAAGCTATCGTAGTGTCGGGTCGGGTATTCCCCGCGCCGATCTGACAGATGGGTCGCTCGATCGGACAAACTCCCGGGCGCTAACCACCTTGACCTTCTGTCGAGCGGGGCCCACCTTACCACCGGATCATATAATATATAGAATATTAATTTATTTATTAATAAAATAATAAAAAAATATAAAAAATTGACATCGAGCTCATAATTAAATATCGAGCTCAACTCTACATGCTCGAGCGCGAGCTCAAATTGAGCTAGTATAAATTGAATCAAGCAGAGCTCGAGCTTAGGCTGATTCGAATTCGGTTCGGCTTGTTTACGACCCTAAACTTCCATTCTCTCTTATCTAATTTTCTTCCAAATATATGCTTCTTGACCGACTCTCGAGTAGAAACAAAACATTGCACATAGTGAAGCACAAACACTGTATAACTAAGCTATGAGTTTAAATTATTCTAAATATATTTTGTACTCTTAACAATAAGAATCTTTTGTAAAATTAGTTGAGCTCCATGAAAAAAAGTATAATTACGCGTGTTTCTTGTATTATAATTTTAGGATGGTGGGCATTTAGGAAACACCTCACTTAAAGTTAAATTTCACCGTAGAACAAAATTATGAAGGGATATTGATAAAATGGGCATTATCTCAAGTATAAGGTGTGTTACATATTGGCATCAAAGTGAGATCCTCTAATAGGTGTGTGGTTTGAGGACAAAATTAATTGGTCAATCTAATGAGCGCGAGTTGTCATTGTGGTGGAATGTTGGGACACAGTCCAACTCGTAATAGACTTCTAGAATGTTAATGTTAGAGTAAGAACAATCTAAAATACACACTACATCATATTCAATTCCATAAATAAAATTTCATATTAAAAACAAAAAAAAAAGAATCATCAACTTAGAAAAGAAAAGATATCTCTATTAATATTACATTTTAGGTAAAGTTTAAAAATAAAATGATAAAATTTTAGACCCAAAGTGTATAATATTATACCATTATAAAGATATCTTAATTCTTTTAGTCCTAACAATTAATATAAAAACTCGGATTGTCATAAGGACTAACCGTCGACTGTGCACAATAATCATGGTCCAATCGAGATATGTGGGTGAAATATTAACCTCTAATGAAGGAAGTCGGGGCTCATATGTTTGGATCAAGACGACTAGACATCAAACAGAGAAGTTCTGGTTGCGGCTAGGTAAGGAAGACCTAATAAGTCAGTTCGACTGAGGGGCAAGAAAGTCTTAATAGGTCAAGTGGATCAAGAGACAAGGAAGTCTTAGTAGATCAGTTGGACTGAGGGGGGTAGGAGAGTGTTAGGATACTTCGACAAGCTAGAGGAAGAGGGGGGGGGTGATTAGCTCTAATCACTTTTTTGATTATTTGTTGCAATGGAAAACACTCAAAGCAATGCTAACATCCGGATTACTTGGTATCTACCTCAACAAGGTGACTAATCCAAGGATTTACACAGAGTACACTCTCCACTATGAAAATACTCTTTCTCAAAAATGGTCCAGAGGTGGAGAAACCTCGTACAAGCTCTCAACAAGAAAATACAATAAGAAAATGACTAAACAATACAATGAACACCTTGCTTGATCTCTTGTAGCTTGTAGATGCCTCTTGTAGATTCAGAAATGCAGTAGCACTTTCCCTTGAATCTTGTAAGGACAGGTGATGAAGAGTGGAGAAAAAGAGTTGCGTTTGAATCTCACCAAATGCCTTTATATGTCATGATCTAGGATTTCCAATAGATTGACCTTACCCCCAATTGATTGGTCTTACTCCTAATCTATTGTCACGTTAGATTCGAATGATCCCAGCCATCCAAACCTCACAATGGATCTTTTTCACGTCTCCCAAACGATTACCTAATTGATTAAGCGTTTCTTGATCGATTACCCAATCAATCAAGAATGCCTCTATGCTCTCGCAAAAACTCCTCTCAATCGATTACTCGTCTTCAATCGATCACCCAATCGATTCAGAAGCCTATTGTTCACTTCGCGAACTTCTACCAATCGATTGAGCACTTTCCCAATCGATTCAACACAGAAAATATTGTGCTTCGCGAAATCCCCCTTCAATCAATTACCTAATCAATTGACTTCAGGGAGAATCGATCACCTGGTCGATTCACCACGCGCGCATCATGTAGAGATGCGCTTAATCGATCAGTTGATCGATTGACGCAGCTTTCAATCAATTGCTTAAGCCTAACTTGCTTAACTCAAGTCTAGGGTTTCCTTGCCTAATCTCCAGTTAACCGTGACCTATTGGGACTTCTCTACTAAGTGTTTGATCAACTTTTTGACCCACTCAGACTCTCTGTCAACTTTCCATTGGACTTCCGATCGCCAAGTGTGGTCCTTTTTAACTCATTTGGATTTTCCTCTTGCCTAATCATAGTTGTGACTGAACCTTGCCAATGTGTAGTTCCCCTTGATCCACTTGGACTTCCCTTTGCCTAACTGCAGTTAGGGCTTTCCTTTGCCAACGTGTGATACTCCCTAATTCAAATGATCCACTTGGATTTACTTGTCTAACTGCAGTTAGTACTTTCCTTATCAACGTGCGGCCCTCCTTGATCCACTTGGACTTTCCTTTATCTAATCGTAGTAAGGATTTTCCTTATTAACGTGTGATCCTCCTTAACTCACTTGGACTTTCCTTTGCCTAATCACAGTGAGAACTTTCCTTGCCAACGTGTGGTCCTCCCTACTCATTTAGACTTTTCTTTGCTAACGTGTGGTCCTCCCTGGTCCAATTGGACTTTCATTTGCCAACGTGCGATCATCCTTGATCCACTTGGATTTTTCTTTGCCTAACCGCAGTTAGAACTTTCCTTTGCCAACGTGCAATCCTTCTTAACCTACTTGGACTTTCCCTTTGCTTAACCATTGAGATAGGACTTATCTTGTCTAACCTCCGAGTTAGGATTTTATCATTGCCTGACTCCTAGTTAGGACTTTACCAGTCAAGTACAGATCCTTCATAACTTGATTTCTCTCTCATATGTCTCACAACATATTGTCTAAACATCAAAATTTAAAATCGACTCCCCTCAAGTTTAGTCGAACTAGTAAACTTTGACTTAGGGAACGATTGCACCAACAATCTTCCAATGATGGGTCAAGGATTATATGACTTCAAGCGGATAGAATTGAAGGAGAGGTCCTTCGTTTAAGGAGAGATTATTAGGTTGCAAATAAAGTCAACATACTGAAAACACAGAAAAAAATCATAGACTTAGGGAAAATTATTTCTAATAATATGAGATATTTTGGATAGAATCTAAAATAAAATTATAAAAACCTAAAGTAGATAATATTATATTATTAAAAAATTATTTTAGTTTTTTTAGTCCTAACACTGATGAAGAAAATGTAACCGAGTCATGGGTATAGTTTTAAATGGAGTATGTATTATAAGCAAAAATACTTTTTGGGTGAAATTAATTTAGTTCTTCATAAAATCTTCGTAGTTGAGCTTATTTAGTACCCCAGTCAAGAACTTTCTCACCTTAAATTCAAATTCTACTATGAAACAATTGTGAAGTAGACAATACCTTGATATTTTCAAGTATGCAACATTGCAACGTGTTATCGAAGTAAAACGCTCAATTAAGTCTCTTGTGTTAGGAACTGAGGATGGAGTTATTATTATTATTATTATTATTTAAATTTAACTATCTAATTTTTTAAACTGACTCATTCGGAAGATAATTATTCTACTTCCGTGAAAAAATTTTATCCATCGATCACTAAAGTATACATGAATTTTGACAAGCGATCTAGTATCATAAGTTGATTTGAACACCATGGATATATGAGATGCCCTCGTCTTACTCTTACTATCACATTGTATTCCCACAAGTACTTAGTAGGCCTATGTTGAATTGGTTTGATGAAGACCGGTAATGAAATGAACATAATGGGTGGAATTTTTTACTTTAAAAAACACATTAAAAATATATCTTGACCAAAAATGGCTTAATTAATTGGGTTACAAATTTTACTTTAAACAATAACATATTTTTTTTATAAAAAATAGCTAATTTTCTTATCGATGTACCCTTCAAAAAGTTCTTCATTGCAAAGCAAAGTTTACCATAGAATAAAACACTGAGATCAATAATATAACATATTAGCCTAAACGAATAATACTTATAAGCTTTACTGTTACCAAATGTATAATGTTTTGCATCTTTTCTCGAAAAAAAATAAAAATAAAAATAGGCCGTCACGGTTGGCACAGTTGTTGGTGCTGTTTGCTCCAACAAAAGGAAAAAAAAAAAAACAATCAAACTTCCTTTCTCCTTTTGTGTTTTAACATTAATTCTCATTATATGCAGTTAAAAGGAATTTTGTGTCATAATGAAGCTAACCCTAATTGAACAGTAGATTATTTTAATTCATTGAGACTTCTACTGTAGAGTTTTTTGGGAGTAAGATTCGAAAGAGTTTGGGCTATTTTGGCGTGGATAAGAAAAACTGCATTTGCTGGCTTGAAAAGAAAAAAAAAACAAATTAAGGTCAATCGCATGATGCTTATTATTATGGGCAACAAAAAAAAATGTGCACTTTATTTTTATCATCTTAATAAAAATTGTGCACCTTATTTTTTATTATACAAGGTTCTTATTTTTATAAACAATATAAAAAGACACTAAAATCTATATATCATGATTGTAGAATTGAAATGTCCGACACACTCATTTAACAAATATTCTTTTTATCAAAATAATCACAGAGATAGAGACAAATATAGATGGAAAACAAAGTTGATGTTAGAACACGTTGACAGGTAGAGATTATTAGTTTTAATCATTTCATCGATAATGATTTATAGTAGAAATTTAAAGTAATATTAACACTCTTGATTTTACTTGGTATCTATCTCGGGTGACTAATTATACAAGAGTCCACAAATTGTATACACTCCGCTATTAAAAATACTATTTCTTAGAAATAATTCGAAGGTGAAGAAACCTTGTACAAATTCAAATACAATAAATACAAATAAGAATTGCAAAAATAATTTATAACATGAACCTTTGCTTAGCTTGCTTTCTTCTTATTTGGAATAGCCTCTTAGTGTTAAAAAATACAGCAGCACTTATTCTCCCAAACACCCAAGAATTGGTGATAAATAGCGGAGAAGAAGAAGTTTATTTGAATCCTTGTGAATGCCTTTATATTCACAGATTTGATCCGAGGATGATTACACTAATAATCTCCTAACAATCGATAACTTGGTTTACAATCCAGTGACTATTATTCCAAAATCCATGATCCTTTAGATCGATTCAACTAGGCAATCCACTAAAATTCTCTTCTCCAAACTTTCAAAGGAGGAGGAAAACTCATACAAATGAAAAGAGTAGTAACAACACTACTACCTCTTAAATTTGAATGCAAGTATATAAATGTACCAACAACAAAAGTATGGAATTTGGGCGTAGATTGTCTGAGAGCCTCTCAGCGTAGTAGTAGCAGGACTTGCACGAATGAAGTAGTAGAAGAGAGATAGATCGATAAGAGAATTGTTGCACAACCTCATACCTCAAGGCTCTTTTTATAAGTTTTTTATTCGGTCAACCAAACCTTTTTCGGTTGACCGATCTTGGGAATCCTCCCGGCTCACGTCTAGATGCATGATCTATCCAAATTATATCTTCCGCAAATCAGCCTTTACCAATCGACGAACTCCCTATTCGGTCAACTGAAGATCTGAGCTCCTTTTGATATTCGACCCGATCTTATTTGATCTGCACTTACCAAATGTGTATGGTTGACTAACCCCATGTTCGGTTGACTGAACTCTATTATTTTCTTTGTTGCTCGATTCGATCTCAAGTTACCAAGTATGCCCAGTCGACTAAATCCTTATTCGGTCGACAGAACCATTATTTTCTTATTTACTGGATCTTGGTCTAATCTGTGCCTATGTATTGGGACCGGTCGACTAAACCCTTTTGTTCTGTCGACCAAACACTTCGATCATTTTGAACTTTATTTTTCTACAAAATAAAGTTAGCATAACAAGAGTAATAATAAAAGTCCTCCAAACAGAGTTTGAAACAAATAAGTATGCATAAATTAATATGACAGTTAAGACCATTTGATCTTGACAAACCAACGGAGGTTTCTTGAGTCAGATCATTGCCTACCGTTTGTCTCAACCATGACACGTCTTTACTGTCTTCCAGAACGAAAAACCTCTCTAGGACTTACCTTACTTACCGGTTAAATATTTGATCTGGCTGACTTATTTGGAGTTTTTTTTGCTCAATGTATAATCGACCCACTAGGACTTTTCTTACTTGATGTTTAGTCCAGCTAACTCATCAAGTACTCTGTCAGATCAACTCATCTGGTCTTCTACACTAAGACTCCTTACCTAATGTTCGGTTCTCTTGACCCACTAAATCTTTCTGATGAAATGTCTGATCTTCTTTACCTATTAAAATTTTCTATGTTAAATAATTTGCATACTAAACTCATATATTAAACACATAATGTCTAACTTAAATTCTCTATTATACATTAAAATATAAGTTTGAGTATAAATGCCAACTGCAATGATGTCATCTTAAACATATTTTTATTCTAGCACTTTTTAACCAAAGCACTATTTTAACAAACTCACTGTAGGTTAATCAAAACTCTTAACTAACTTATTTAAAAATATTTAAATTTAATTAAATTTACCAGTAGGTATGACTATAACTATTATATGACAATTATGATTACAATTGTTAAAAATAGTTATAGTGTTAGTATGAAGTAATTTAATCAAAGTTAATTATTATATATTGTAATAATTTTAATCATAATTATTATTTTCAGTACAACTTTTCGTTATCTTGGGCATTGTTCACAATGTATTCTTTGGGTCAGCAAACTATTTAATATCACTAAGCAAATATATAATTATGATAAACATACCTTAGAAAAATATCAATAATCTCATACACAAACATAAACACTTTTTTTTTTAAATGGAAACCCATAATTTTTCAACACTGTCAATTTTTGTTTCACCCAACATTGGGATTTTTTTTTTTGTTTAATAATAAGCTAATCAGATCCATAAGACTTTAGATTCTCAATTAATGCATAAAACACATGATTTTTTTCGACATTTCACGTATTCTGTTAGGAAAGAAAATCGTATCTCATAATTCTTGCTCTAAATTTGTTGGTAAAGTAAATGATATTTAATGATTGTTGTTGTAAATATGATAACAATCATATTAGAATTATTGAATTACAGAAACAGAAGATATGTACATTTGTATATATATCATGTCTTTATTAATGAGAAAATAGAATAGATTATCATCATATTCTTTTTTTTAATGTTACATGGTATCGAAGAAGTGACGATCTACTCTATTTTTACATGGATTCCAACAATTCTTATTATCTACATCATTCTGATCATCCCGGAATGATTCTTGTTTCTAAATCTTTTGATGGTGACAACTATTCAACTTGGCGTAGAGCAATGACCATCTCTTTAAACGTAAAATCCAAGTTTTGCTTTGTTGATGAAACCCTTAAGGCACCATCTGACCAAAACAAACCAGAGGACTAAACAACATGGAAAAAATGCAATGATATGATATTATCTTGGATTCTTAATTCTTTGATACTTGATATTGCAGATAGTGTCATTTTTTATGACACTGCTCATGAAGTTTGGGAAGATCTTCAAAATTACTTTTCTCAAAGCAAAACACTACAAATTTTCTAGATCGAGAAAGAAATTGCTTGTCTTACTCAAGATTAAATGACAGTTGCATTTTATTATACAAAGTTAAAAAAATTATGGGATGAGCTAAGATCCTACAATGATGTTGTTTGCACTTATGTAAATAATAAAATGCGTAAGTTGATGCAATTCCTTATGGGATTGAATTAGTCTTATAATGCTTTTCATGGTCAACTCCTTCTCATGAATCCATTGCCTGATGTTTCATAAACTTATTCTTCCATTATTCAAGAAGAAAAGCAATGAAATTAGGGTGCAAGATGGGAGATAATAGAAGCTTCTGCTATGGTTGTTCAAAAAAGTGAACCAGTAGCCCTTACTGTTCGACATAAATCTAGTCCTTCCTCTCATCCTAATTTCAATAACCGCAAGCCGCTGCATTGTTCTTAGGTTGCGTTTAGTTTTAGGCGTAATGTAATCAAGCTTGTAATGTAATCAAATTTGTAATGTAATATAATGTAATTAATATTATATTACTGTGTTTGGTGAAAGAGTTGTATACTATGTGTTAGGATGTATACTAAAAGTCTAGCTTTTGTATAAACATTTATAAGAATCACATTGGTCAAATGTCTACATTTATACTAAGTGCAGTTGTCCATTTAATTTATATTGAAGATAACATGGTGTGAGGAGACACACAGAAGATCATGTTATCAGTTCCTTATAAATTATAAATAGTAGCTCACAACTAAGATGAAATGGGACAAACCATTGGAGTGGTTGTAGTGTAATTTGGTATTAGTTTATCTTGACTATAAAATTACACTAGTACACTATGAGTGTATTGAGCAGGACCATTTGAGGTAGTTTATTTTATACTGACTATATAAAAGAACAAAACCTCTATTATTATGGAAGTGCGTACTCTTAATCATGATATAATAACAAGCACTTATACTTAATATTTATTTCTTTAATTTATCAAAGGGTGTGATTTAGCTCGTTAAATCAATAGGCCTGATAAGTTGAGAAATGATATTATTTATATGGTGTGTTGTTGATTATAGAATGAAACTGTGTCCTAGTAATCTAGGTTGATGATGTCCCCTTGAGAAGCTCAAAGGATTGTCATGTAAACCCTGCAGATGGACTTAGTCCGACATAACAATAAAGTTGAGTGGTACTACTCATGGAGCTAGATATTAATTAAGTGAGTTGTCAGTAACTCATTTAATTAGTGGGCATTCAATATCTTAAACACAGGGAGACTAACACACTCATGATAAGAAGGAGCCCATATTGTAATATGGGATTGGTGCGGTAGTGCAATAATAACTCTTTAGTGGAATGAGATATTATTGATGAACTTGAGTTGGGTGTTCAGGGCGAACATGGGAAGCTCAAGTTCATTGGGAGACCAAAACTAATTCCTCCTCTAGGTCCCTATTGTAGCCTCTTATATAAAACCTTATATCCACCCAAAAGCCTAGCTTCTTAAGGCCCAAGCTAGGGTCGGCCAAGCCTTGCTTGGAGACCAAGCAAGGGGTCGGCCAAGCTAAGCTTGGAGCCCAAGCTAGGGCCGACCAAGCCTTGCTTAGTACCCAAGCAAGGGGCCGACCACACACAAGAAGAAAAGGAAGTTTTATTTTTTTGTAAAATCTTTCCTTTTATAGAGATCCATAAAAGGATTTAAAAGGATGATTTTAATATAAAACTTTCCTTTTTTAGATTGGTCACAAAAGGAAATAAAAGGAGTTTTTATTTTTTTTTTAAAACTTTCCTTTTATGATGGTTTTAAAATAGAGTTTTAAATTTTAAAATATTTCCTTTTATAGCTTTCTATAAAGGAATAAAAGAGAGATTTGAAATCTTTCCTTATTTGTAGTTATCTATAATGTGAAAAAAGATTTTAGTTTTTGTTATAAAACTTTCCTTTTTAACCATGTTTTATTTTAAATCTTTTCTTTTATAGATATCCATAAAAGGATTTAAAAGAGAGAGATATTTTAATTTATAAAATATTTCTTTTATAACTATCCACAAAAGGGATTTTAAAAGAGAGATTTTAATTTTGTTTAAAATCTTTCCTTGCTTGGAGCACAAGCTCGTGGCCGACCATGTCATGGGAGAAAAGGAAGTTTTATTTTTTGTTATAAAACTTTCCTTTTTTTGACAAGGCCAAGGAATATAAAAGAGAAGGAGAGGGTGCCTCACCTAGCAACACATCTTCTATTCTTCTCTATTCTTCCTTGGTGGCCGACCCTTGTTCTTTCTCTTCTCTCAGTTTGTTTTCTCTCTTGGAGACCGGTGACATCAATTGTGGGAGATCTCTTGGTGGCCGGTTGCTTGAAGGAGAAGAAGAAGAGAAGGAAGCTCTCTTGTCTAGTATCCCTTGGAGGTTATTTGGTGGTCGGATCTTGGGAGACTTGGAAGAAGCTTGAGTGGATTTCATCTTAGAAGATCGTCACTCACACGATGTTCAAGAGAAAGAGAGGAATACAATAGAAGATCAAGAGGTCTATATGCTATAAAAGGTATAACTAGTTATTAGTTTTCGCATCATAACTAGTTCATCTTTTGTATAGATTTTGAAAAACCAAACACAAGAGGTTATCGGTTTTAAGTTATTATTTTTTTTATCGATTTTATTTTTTGATTTCATGTTTCGATAATGTGTTTCTATTGAGGTCTTTATAGTTAAACCTAGTTTATTGTAAGAAGTTAAATATCTGATTTCTTTGTGAGACTTTGTCTAGGAAGTGGTGGATGATCTCATACCCAAGAAGGCCTAGTGCCTCACCATGTTTAACTTGAAAGTCGATCTTTGAAATAGATATTTGATAACTTCTGTAATATGGTTTAACTTAGGAAGATCACATCGGTTAAACTTGGAGTAAGAATGTTAAGTTTCGTTCCCAATCCAAGTTTAACTTCTAAAGGGAAATTTGAATTAATAATGTTAAGCATCGTTTGCAATCCAAATTTAACTTTAGTAGAGCACATGGGTGGCTAGGATAGTTCTATGCTTGTACAAAGTTTTTGTACAGGGGAACTAGGACGGTATTCCGAGTAGCAACCAACACTATGCATGTAATCTTTGATTATAAGGATGATTACATTTTTTTTATTTTATGTCTATTATTTTTTATAAGTAATGTAATTCATATTATTATAAAATGATAAAATATCTTGTGACCTTTGCTTGCGATGGTTGGCGGATGCAGCCGACTATGGCGGCGAGCCACCGCTATCGTCGGTTGTCGATTGGTGCAAGAAATAGATTAGGGGTATATTTGACATATTAAATCTTAGAATTGTAATGTAATCAGATTACATAGTATATTAGTCTTGTAATCCATATTAAAAAAGTTTATTATCTTTTATAATCCATATTATATTATATTGCAGGTTTTAAACTGTACCAAACAAATCAGCCTTGTAATGTAATCCTGATTATATTACAAGACTGATTATCTCTCACCAGACACAGCCTGATTGTGATAGAGATCATCATACGAGAGTGACATGTTGGAAACTACATGGTTATCCTCCTGGACATTCCAAGCATTCAACGACCAAAAATAATCATTTTAAGCACAATGACGACAATCAATCTTCAATTCATAATATCAAAGAGACTCTAGTGATGCAACAACTTCAACCGATTATGACTGGATTGACTAAATTACAACTACAACAATTTTTGTCCATTATATAGAGCAATGGGGCATCTCAAACAACTACTCCCAAGGCAAATAATGCCACTACTTCTTCACTTTTGTCCTCACCTGAACTGATAATCGATAGTGGTGCAATAGATCACATTACTTCTTCTCCAGCTTTGCTTGTTAATAGTAAGGAGAACACTTCTTTACCACCAGTTGTTATGCCAAATGGAGACTAGGCTCCAATTATCTCTACTAAAAATTTACCTTTGAGTCCTATTATTTATTTAAAGAATGTGCTTGGGGTGCCATCTTGTAAGGTGGATTTGATGTCGATGAGTCGGGTCACAAGAGATTTAAATTGCCGAGTAACATTCTTTCCTTATTGGTGTATTTTGCAGGATTTGATGATGGGGAAGATGATTGGTTTAGGTAAACAACGAGATAGACTATATTACTTGATTACAATGTCAGCAAATAAGTTACACCATCCTGTTCAATCTGTCCATACCATCAAAGCTTCCTCTTCTCAAAACACTACTATCTTATGGCATCAATGTCTAGGACACTTATTCTCTTCTAGATTAGACTTTATGGCTAAGACCTTGTTAAATTTTCCTTTGGAACCACATAATAATTGTGATGTTTGTGCTTCTGCAAAACAAACAAGGCTTCCTTTTTCAATTAATTCTATTTCTTCCGTTAGACTGTTTGAATTAATCAATTGTCATATTTAGGGCCCCTTTAAAGTTCCTTCTTTATGGCTAAATATTTTTTGATTATTATAGATGATTTTTCTCATTTTACTTGGATTTTTTTATGCGTCATAAAAATGAGACAAAAAAATCTCCAAATCAAATTTTTCTCTTTTGTGAAAACCCAATTCAATACTCCTATAGAAAATATTCAGGTTGACAATGAAGGAAAGTTCTTCTCTATGTGAGATTTTTTTAAATAACAAGCCACCACTTACTAGCATACTTGCATTTACACACCTCAACAAAAAGGGGTGGTCGAGCGCAAACATAGACATATCCTTGCATTAGCTAGAACTTTTCGTTTTCAAACTTATCTCCCTTTACATTTTTGGACAGAATGTGTCTCTACTGTTGTTCATATAATTAATAGGCTAACCACACCTATACTTTCTCACCAAACTTCATTTGAGAAACTCTATGAAAAAATTGCTACTTATTCCCATCTTAGAGTTTTTTTTTGTCTAGCTTATGCCACTAATGTTCATGTTTCCCATAAGTTTGCTCTTCGTGCCACTAAATACATTTTTCTTGGGTATCCTATTGGTCAGGAAGTTTACAAATTATATGATATTGAAATTCATCAAGTCTTCACTAGTCGTGATATTATTTTTCATGAGGATATTTTTCCCTATGAATTCATATTTGTTGAGCCTCAATCAGATTCTGTCATACCTATTGTAATCCCAAATTCCTCTTCCGTTCAATCAACACCTGCAAAATATATCCCTGTTGATTTTGCTACTTCACCAATAACTCCCTTGCATTGTTCTCAACGATCTCATATTCTCCTTGCATCCATGTATGACTATTTTTATAATCAAGTAAGTTCTCTTGAATCATCGTCATTTTTTCAAAGTAAAGGTACACGTTATCCTCTCTGTAATTTTATCTCTTATGGCTATTACTCACCACAACAAAGTTTTTTATTGCTATACTATTACTAATGATGTTGAGCCTACATGTTATGACCAACTGCCTCGCAATCTCATTGGCAAACAGCAATGCAATCAGAATTGGCTGCTTTAGAGGCCAACAATAGATAGTCTCTCACACCTCTTCCTCTTGGAAAAAAGCTATCGGGTGTAGTTGGATATATAAATTCAAGCGTAAATCAGATGGTTCCCTTGAACGCTATAAAGCATGGCTCATAGCAAAAGGTTACACACACTTGAAGGTGTTGGGTCGAGATGCACATGAGAGAGGGGGGGTGAATCATGTGATTTTGAAAAGCTTGTCTTTTTATTTTAAAAACAAGAGTACGCAGCAGAAAAAGAAATAAACAAAAAAAGACACGAACATAGGGATTTACTTAGTTCGGAGCCTTCGGCGACTGCTATTCCAAGATTCTGATCTCATGGATCTATCGATGGGTAATTTACTAAAAGCCTCTTTCAGAACCACCGGAAAAGGGGATCGAGTACAAAAGAGTCCAAAAAATGTAACAGACTACATTTTTCATTTACAGAAATTAAGAACAAAAATTATGTTATGTTACCAAACACTTTCATAGATGGTCTGCTTTAGCTCGGTGTTTGGACAGCTTCTCAGTGGCAGTCGGACATAGTAGAGTCGCAGCAGGGCAGCAATAGGAAGCCGGAGCAATCGGAAAACGAAATTGGGCATGTAGGAGCTTGTGTAGAAGTTGATTCTTGAAGCTTAGTCGAGATACTCTTATAAAGGGTGTGGAAGGTGCCTTCCATAGCCTTGAAGGTGCCTCCAACCCATAAAGTTTGATCTCGAACTTCTTGCTCCTTATCGACGATGAAGTCTAAAGTTTATACTGTGAAAAGTGTCTTCCATAGCACTAAAGACGCCTTTCATGAATAGACGGAAGACCTTCCATAGCATGGAAGGGCGCCTCCGATACTGTTCACCCGAGATCTTTTGTGCTTCTTTTGCTCTGCAAAACGTATTAGTCCAATAATTTGCAAGACAATGTTAGTACAATAATAGTAAAGAGTAGTAATTAGACATTGTCTCTCCGAGATCAAGATCTAGTCAGGGTCTCAATTTAGATTTTCGAAATTGACCTAAATTAGACTGACACCTCCTGCCCCTTCGAACGGGGGCGCGCCCTCACTTAGTTACTCTCCTCCAATGACTTATCTCTACTTACCAGGTGTAGAGTTACCTCAGGAAACACACATCCCGACTTTAGGAATCAAACATTCTGACCTATTGAAATCGTACATCCGATCTTCTCCAATCAGGAATCGCATATCCCAACCATTGCCAGAATTCCACATCTGCACTTCAACCTGTCAGGAATCAAACATCCCGTCTTACCGGAATCACACATCCGGTCTTCAGCCAATTAGGAATCAAACATCTTGACTAGGATTAGTTAATTCTGCACACTCCATAACAAGGTTAGATCACAACATGTCTAACTTTAATATATTTGTCATTAATCAAAACTCAGGTTTACCATTGGTGTCAACTGTACCAACAGAAGGTGTTGATTATCATGACATTTTTTTCACCTGTTGCTAAAATAGTTACAGTACGTTATTTATTAGCTTTGACAACTGCTCAAAATTGGTCTCTTTCTCAACTTGATATCCATAATGCATTTCTTCATGGAGATCTTTCAGAGGAAATTTATACGTCTCTTCCTCCTGGTTTTCAGCGACAGGGGGAGAACCTTGTGTGTCGCCTCAACAGGTCCTTATATGGATTAAAACAAACCTCTTGTCAATGGTTTGTCAAGTTTTCTATGGCTATTCAAGATGCTGGTTTTGTTCAATCCAAAGAAGATTACTCTTTGTTTACATGTAAGAAAGGTAAATCATTTACTATCTTATTAATCTATGTTGATGATATCCTCATAATTGGTAATGATCCAATTGCCATAACTATTCTTAAACCATTTTTAAATAATCATTTTTGGAAAAAAGATTTGGGTGACTTTAGTATTTTTTGGTTATGGAGGTCTTTCGTTAAAAGAAAGGTATTTTCATTTCACAAAGGAAATACGCTTTAGAAATTCTAAAAGATGGAGGATATTTTGGACCTAAATTTGTGGATTTTCCCATGGAATAGAATTCAAAATTATCAAATGAAGGAGAATTGTTAACAGATCATATTCATGCATGCTCCACGCAAACCTTATATGGAAGTTGTCATGCATGTATTAACAACTCAGGTCAAGGTTTACTTTTTCCTTCCCAAAATGTTTTATCTTTGTGCGCATTTTGTGATTCAGATTGGGGAGGTTGCTCAGTATATAGAAAATTGACTACAATATATTATATTTTTTGGGGGCGATCTCCTCTAATTTCTTGGTGAACAAAGAGGCAAAAAAATAGTTTCTCTATCCTCAACGGAGGCAAAATATAGAGCTATGACTGGTATATGTTGTGAGTTATCTTGGCTATGATCATTGTTGAAGGATCTATAAATATTGCACTCAAAGCCAATATTATTATATTGTGACAACCAAGCGACACTTCATATTGTAGCCAACCCATATTTCATGAAAGAACCCGACAAATTGAAATAGACTTTTCACTTTATCCGTGACAAGATTCAAGATGGTTCAATTACTACTAAATATGTCCCTTCAGCGGAACAACTTGCTGATGTGTTTACTAAACCATTCGGAAGAAAGTCTTTTCCACAATAAAATGTAAGTTGGGAGTTCTTGATATTCACTCTCCAACTTCAGGAGGAGTGTTAGGAAAGTAAATCGTATCCTATGATTTTTGCTCTAAATTTGTTAGTAAAGTAAATGGTATTTAATGATTCTTGCTACAAATATCGATCATATTAGAATTATTGAATTATAGGAACAGATGATATGTACACTTGTATATATATTACGTCTTTATTAATGAGAAAAATATAACAGATTATTATCATCATCTTCTTTTATTTTACACACTCAGATAATATGAGAAAATTTGAGTATTATCTATTTCAGATACTTAATTTTTATAATTTTAAAAGCATGTATCACATTCCCATTAAACATCTCTCTTTTTTTCATGTTTAAATTTGTACTCTATCTATTTAAAAATTTATATTAACAATTTATATTGTCGAATTCAGATCTAAAAGTATTAATACATTTAGTAGGTTTGTAAAAGTATATTAATTAAGATTTGAAATGATTTAGAGTTCAATCCATTAATATTTGACATTGTAAATTTAAAATAATAAATTTTTTAATGGATAAAATCAGGGTTGACTCAAGGTATAAGTCAATAAGTCTATGTCTAGGACCCTATTTTATTGGGGCCCACTAATTTTTTATATTATATATAAATAATATTTATTAAATAAGATATGTCTATAATTTTTTTAAAAAATATATGAGTTTGGATGACAAATATTTAAAATTACTAACGAAAATAAGTTCCAAATTTATTTTGATAGTTAATTTTAATTTTTTACTAGACAAATTATATTTCACCAATAATTTTTAATTTTTTAGATTTGACCAATATTTTTTGTTCCATTTTTATTTTTATAGATCAAAGTTGAATTTGATCATTTTAATTCATTATTCGTAGATTAGGTTATAATTTTACTTTTTTACTATTAAAGTTATTGATAAAAATTTAATTTTATTAACCAAAGTAAGTTTATTAATAAATCAAAAATATTTATTAATTATACTTTTTAATTATTTATATTTTTTATAAAAATATTATTAAAAATTAAAAAATATTTAATATTATACTATTATTTCTCTCTAAATTTTATTTTTTTCTCTTTCTTTCTTCTCTTTCATTTTTTTATACCCTTCTCATCCATAAGTTTTAATTCACACATTTTTTTTAATTCACCATTGATATTTATTAGCTAAATTTATCGAAATTAAAAATTGATAAAAAGAAAATTGAAAAAGGTCATTACTGTTGGAGCAATCCCAATGGTTCGTGGGACTATGTGTTTTGACGTTTGGGCAAAGGGTTTAAGTTAGGTTCACTCTTGTTATTTGATATATGTATGTGAGTGTGCAGGTATGCAGGATACACATGTGACTCAGGTTGACGGCTTCGGGTCCGGTGAAGGATGGAGCATCCGAGGGACCGTGGACAAGGCAGCGAGGACAAGGGTCGAGGGAAGCGACTTCGAGGCATACGCGAATGATGACATTAAGGACGAGCCGCGGGCTTGAATGCATCCGAGGGATGAGAGCCAAAGGAAGTAGGCTTGAAGGCAAGATGTCAAGGCTGCAAAGAAGCGTCAAGTGAGTCATAAGGGTGAGGGTTCGAGTGCTGAGAGATTATACTCGGGGTAAAATCCTAGATTTAGGGTTTCACTGTAGCAGTATTGTAGCGTTACTGTAGCAGTCGACTGAATATTTTAGTAGTCGACTGGTGCAGTCGACTGGGAGTGGGAGCGAACAAAATGCTTCTGTTCATTCGGTCAATGTGGAGCAGTCGACTGCTAGTTTTAGCAGTCTACTGGTATCGAGCTGTTGGGATGTAACGGTCAAATTTCCACAGAGGGTAGTCGACTGCATGTTTTGGCAGTCGACTAGTAGGCGGAGTTTCCAACCCATGACCTATATAACCAAGCCTTGGGAGCTTGGTTATAGTTGACGAAATTAGTGGTGGTAAACCCTAATTAGTAGTCTACTAGTCTCAAGAGTCTTGGTTGGTGTTGTGGTGAGGTTTCTCCACCCACAAGGATCGACTTGAGATAGCCGGAGTTTGCTGGCGGCTAATCCATCGACGGATCGGGATCGTCCACCTCAAGGACACGTCGTGGAGTAGGAGCCCTAATCTTCGAACCACGTTAAACGAACGTGTTAGCGATTTGCATTTCCTTTCTTAGTTTTAGTCTTTAGCTTGTTTGTTGTTTGTATTTCCACTGCGCAAGCTAACAAGTGTAGGAAGCAAGGATTTGGGGTGCCGTCTATCCAACCCCCCTTCAAGCCGGCCACCGATCCCCTTACAAGTGGTATCAGAGCGAGGACGCTCTTCGTTGGACTAACCGCCAAGGAAACACAAGATGACCGACTTGATATAACCGCCAAAGTTCAAGGCGGAGGCTTATGGGACATCACATATTGGATGATGAAGATGGAAGTCTTCTTTGACACTGATTGGGACACCATGATGGTGATCAAGGACCCGTTCGAAGTCCCAAGAGACAAGAAGGGAAAAAGACTCCGACCACGACATTGGACGGAAGAGCAAACCTCACGGTCAGAGGCAAACTCAAAGGTAATATCAATCTTAATAGATATATTGTCGTCTAATGTGATGAGTGGTGTAGGTAAATATAAGAACACCCACGATTTGTAGAGCAAGGTGAAGATGGTTCTACGGGAAGAACCTAAACCTACACAAGAAGAAGAAGACCCCGAGGAGATGGGTTTAATTGCTCAAGTTGAGGAGGAGCAAACGGAAGTTGAGTTACGCTCAACATCCAAGGAGGAAAAGGAAGATGAGATATCATCTACATCCTCAAGAATTGAAGAAAATTCCAAGACAAGTGAAGAAGAAGAAAAGGTCTTGGAAGTGGTCAACCTAGCAAACACCTCCACCGAAGTGAAGTCAAAGGACCACATAATTTGCTTCGGGTGCAATGAGAAGGGACACTACAAGAGTAGATGTCCAATGGGTAAGAAGAAGGTAACTCCTAAACTCATTCAAGTTAATTTGAATACTAACAAGGGTTGTAGGAATGAAGAACCCCAAGGAAGGAGGATGCGCATCATATGCTTCACGTGTGGAGAGAAGGGCCACTACCACACCAAATGTCCCAAGAAGGTAGAGATTAAGAAGCTAGCGCATCTAAAGAAATGGGAGAAGAAGGAGAGAAGCAAGTGTCAAGGGGGAGCTTCATGGGTAAGGGAGGTATACCCTAACTTGAATCGTAATTCAAATTTTTATACTCCCATGCATGCTAGGAAAAATAATGATTATCATTATGTAGTCATGCAAAATTTTGGATTTAAATATCATGATAGGAATATGGTAAATGTAGATCAAAACCCTAGGAGACCAATACATGATAAATCTAGAAATGGTAGACCTAAGGAGATCCAAGACATTAATCCCAAGAAGGGGAGACATATGCCTAGAAAAATGAGTAGGTCTAGGAATGCCCAATGTAGACATGTTGATTCTAGGTTTAGGAACCTAGAAAGGGAAAATCAAGTTTTGAAGGCAAAACTTGATAAGTTGGAGAAAACCCTAGAAAGATTCAATGTTGGATCTAAGGGTTTAGGTATGGTGTTGGGTAGCCAAAGATCCAACAATGATAGATCGGGTTTGGGATACCGATCTAGTGTCTCCAATGCTAAAGGAAAGTCGTATGCTAGGGTTGCATATGACTATAGGAAGGAGAAGTCAATAAATGGCAAGGGAAAGACATTTAATGGTAAGGTTAAATTAACCAATGACAAGGTGTCCAAGGTTAAGAAGGTTAGGTTTGTAGGCCAAGTGTCACCGGAGGTGCACCGATGTTGCCTAGCTATTGTGGATGAGTCACCTAGGGAGATGACTAAGGTTAAGAGCTCTAGGGGGAGCTCTAAGAGTCAAATTGAGACCCATGGCCAATGGATCTCAGGTGAGTTTTACTTGGGAGTCTAGACAAGCCATGGAATGTGCCAAGTGGTTTGGAGACGGACTTGAGTCTCAAACCTAGGATTTTGGCACAATTGGGTTGTGTTTCATGCAAGAAATATGACATTGAGGTCATATAACATGATATTTGATTTTGGATGTATAGATGTCATATAAGCCAATGCTAGGGATGCATTGTGGGTTAGTATGGGCAAATACATCAAGAAAAAGTCAAAACTAGGATTTTAGGTCAAGGTTCAATTGAACCATTTAGCTAGTTTTGAGTCTTGTGTCAATCTTGGGATTGGTGATAGATACATTTTTGAATGTATTTTTCCCAAGTAGACCTGTGTAAAACAGACCTCTCCACAAAATTTGGGGATTTTTGGATGTCTGTGAAATTATTGGTGCATTTCTAAATTTGGGTTAGAAATGTTGAAAAAGATTGAAACAGTGTGCCAGTCGATTGGTACAGTTACCAGTCGACTGGTAATAGTGAAAATCGAACACAATGGTTCTGTGTGCTGTTTCGATAAGGTCAGTCGACTGGGGCAGTTGACTGATATCAGGCTGATTCTGTTTTCAGCTTTGGTTTAGGACCGGGTCAGCTCGTTTAAATGTATGAGATCCATGGGGGATGAATACACGAGTTTAGGGTCAATTTGGATGACAAGTTTTCAACAATTGGAATATTGTTGGAAAGCTTTTTGGATGTTAGGCAAAGGGGGAGAAGTAAGGTTTAATTGGGAAAATCTGAAAATGCCTTTGCGTAGGGGGAGCCTTGGGATAGGTTCTTAAAAAACCCTGTGGGAAAATCCTAGCTCAATGGGGAGCATAGGTGATCCTGTCCGAAAGCTGAATCAACGGACGCTGGGCACGTGGTGCTCTCCTTGTCGCTGACGTAGATCTTCGGCCGGTCGGACGGCGCTCCGGCGAACCTGCAAAGAAGTCGGGCCGGGAAGGGGTTCCCGGCGACGACCCTCCAACGCTCAAGTCAGGCAAAGCTCAACAAGAAAGTGGCTCCAAGAATCGTAGAATGCCCCCCCCTCTCCGGCCAGCCACCTACCCTTTGACTTCCACGTGGCGTTGACTCCACAGAACGGGGGTCCCCTGTTCTTACCGCCGGATCACTTGCCTCCCCTTCAAGTCTAGTCGAAGGAGGCGATTAGTCCGACTGACTGGACTGCGAGTTTAGCCGGGCGGCTCCTTCGTGCCAGTACCCTCCGCTCGGCCTCCTGCAGTGATGGCCTTGAGGTTATTCCACGGCAACATCCCTTTAACCTCCTCGTAATCTGCGCCAATCTTCAACATTAAGGCTGAGCATGCGCTTATTAAATGCTTCGAATGGCACCCTATCGTCATCGTACGGCGGCGGCAACGTGGTGCGTTGAAGGGATCGAGGCGGTTCGAAATGGATGGCGCGATGCGCGCTTTGATTCCCGTGACCTGGATCCGACGGTGGAGGTCGTCCGGCCTCCACCCCATAAAGTCTTCGTTTTCTCCTCCGTCGCCTCACTCCTTCTTTCGCGTGCTCCCACTTATTCCTCGCGTTTTAGAGCTCCGACGATCGTGTTCTCCTGTTTCCGGCGATCCCCAGTGTTCTTCCTTCGATCCTTCTTTTTCTAGTAAGGTTCTCTTCCTTTCTTTCTTACTTCCGGTGCTTTCTTTGCGTTTTTCTTCCCAGTTTTCGCCCCTGGGGTACTGTTCCGGTGCCCTCTTCTTGTTTTTGCCTTGTCATCTTTTTTGGTTTCACCCGCTCGGACCATGGCTAGCTCTTCTCATCCTGAAGATCATTCTCTCGGCCCATGGTACACTACCATGCAGTCACGATTCGACCAGCGTGACTTCGATATTCTGACCGATAATTTCAAAATCCCCAATGATTTTGAACTTCTTTTAGCCGGTCCCTCCGCTCGGTCGCACAGGCCACCGCGCGGAGCTTTCTGTGTCTTCCGTGACCAGTTTACTGCCGGTCTGTGTTTCCCTGTACATCCCTTCATCATAGATGTTTGTAACTTTTTCGGTGTTCCGCTCGGCAGTCTAGTACCCAACACCTTTCGCCTCCTCTGTGGTGTTGTCATTTTGTTCAAAATCCACAACATCCCCCTCCGACCGGAGGTCTTTTATTATTTCTATTACCCCAAGCAGTCCGAGCCGGGGCACCTTCATGTTCCAAGCTCGACCCGGCCTAGTCTTCTTTAATAAACTACCTTCTTCCAATAAACATTGGAAGGAGCATTTTTTCTACATTCGTATGCCCGATCAGGCCAACTTCCCGACCAAGTGGCAGGTCAACCTACCCCCCACTCCGGAGCTGAAGAAATTCAAGACCCGACTGGACTACCTCCATGCGGCAAATATGCTAGTCGGTCTGCGGCTTGACATCAATAAGCTTCTCCACGAAGGAGTGATGTACATCTTCGGCCTGAGTCCAATGTGGACTCCCCTTCCGAGCGGCTTCGGTAAGCATTTTACTTGGACCTTTGTTTTGATTGCTAACTGATTTCTCTTCTTTCCTTTGCAGCGGACATCGTCATGGATTCGGTAATGGCCGGCGTTTTGAAGAGAAAGGTGGCGGCGCTCGAAGCCGCGGCGGCCAAAGAAATGGAAATGCTGGGTATCCAGCCGGTCGGATCCCATGAAGGAGAAAGCGGGACTCAGGCTGAGTCGGCCGCTCCAGCTTCTCAACAAAACGTTGCCAGCGGAGCCACCCCCACTGGGGAACCAACTGTCCCCGAGGAAGGTTCCGCTCGGGAGGAGGAGCAACCTCTACAAAAGAGACGCCGAGTGGAGACTCCCCTGTGGTCGGCTACCTCCGCTGTCCAACCATCCGAGCGGGTCACTACGACTGCTTGGGGCAAGGCGCCAAAGGTCGAAGCCATTTCGTCCGACCGGACGCCTTCTGAATGGGACGAGCCGGCTGTTCCAATTGAGGCTACTCCGATTAGCACCCTTCCGCCCGCTCATCACTCAGTCCAGCGCTCAACCATTCATTCTCAGTTTTCTGCGCCGGCTTCTGATCCCCTTCCGACCGCCGGTCGGACGACCCAAGGTCATGGTCGCACCGTACGAGTCACTCTTCATCTTCCGACTGAAGAGCTGCTGCCAGAAGCCGACCGACCCACCGCGCCCGAGCACACCATTACCTTGAAAGGGCCCCTAGCCGAGATGTGGGCCGACGCTCGGGCGCGCATCGCGATGATCCCCCTCCGTAACTTGGCCAATAGCCACATGCAAGAGGCCGCAGGGGTAAGTTCATTTTTTTTGAAGGTTTGCATGCATTTTTCCGATCGGCCCTTAACAACTTCTCCTTTTGCATCAGAGATGGGTGGAGGAGATAGCAGTCTCCAACCGCCTGGCGATGGTGGACGAAGAACTAAGGCAACTGAAAGCGGTAGCCGGTCCGTCCGGCTCACAAGGCCCGTCGTACTCCGAGCTGCAGAAGGAGCTCAAGAAGGCTCAGGATTTACTGGCGGCTGAACAAAAGAAGACAGCCGACCAGGCTCACCATCTGGCCGAGCTCGAGCGGCAAGTCAAGTCGCTCGACACAAAAATAACCTTGGCCACCATTCGAAAAAACACGGCCATCTCCGATCTGGAGAAAAAGAATGTTGAGGCTCGGGGATTGGAGCAGAAAATCAAGGAGTTGATGGAGCAGCTTGACCAAGAGAAAACGAGTCGCTCGGCCGAAGCAACCAAGCATAAGGACGAGCTGACCACCTTGCAGGAATCCCTCGCTGCGTCTCAATTGGCCTTCAAAGAGTACCAAGAGGCCGAGCCGAGCCGAGTTGCTACTCTGAGACAGAGTTACATCCGCTCGCCCGAATTCTCGGAGAAAATCTGCGAGCGGATGTACACAGCTTTCGACTTGGCTATGACCGCCACCACGACATATCTGAAGTCCAAGGGCCTTCTTTCGGAGTCCACTACTATTCCGGTCGGCGATCAAGTGGCGCTTCTGGATAACATTCCCAGGGACCTTTATGATTTCATTGAGTAGACGTCTGTAGGTGTAGTTAGGCCGCTAGACCAAAAAATGACCTTTTTTTGTACTTAGGCCGCTCGGCCTTAAGTTCTAATCTTAATGCAATGTTTTTCTTTCACGTACTCTGTCTTTTTGCTAGTGAATATGTGTGTTGCCCGCTCGCCTATTATCACCCCCTGGTATTCGAAAGGGATTTTTACTAAGTATTTGGCATCGCCCTTCCGCTCGGCTAAATATGTAATATTTCGACTACTTAATATCCCGCTTTGATAGTAGAAATCGCTTGCTAGATACCGATGAAGTACCCTTGGGTGCTGGGCCGAGCGGAACGTAGAGACGATCTAACAATATTGGAGGCGAATTTCTAGGGCAGTTGCATTCTTTTTATTGACATATTCCGCTCGGAGGGTTTATAGACGCCGGCTCGTCTCTCGATATTTAACGTCGGAGTTCGACGGTCTTCCGCTCGGCGGGTTTATAGACGCCGGCTCGTCTCTCGATATTTAACGTCGGAGCTCGACGGTCTTCCGCTCGGAGGGTTTACAGACGCTGGCTCGTCTCTCGATATTTAACGTCGGAGCTCGACGGTCTTCCGCTCGGAGGGTTTACAGACGCTGGCTCGTCTCTCGATATTTAACGTCGGAGCTCGACGACCTTCCGCTCGGCGGGTTTATAGACGTCGGCTCGTCTCTCGATATTTAACGTCGGAGCTCGACGGTCTTCCACTCGGCGGGTTTATAGACGCCGACTCTTCTCTCGATATTTAACGTCGGAGCTCGACGGTCTTCCGCTCGGCGGGTTTATAGACGCCGGCTCGTCTCTCGATATTTAACGTCGGAGCTCGACGGTCTTCCAGGCTAACTTCAACACAGCCGCTCGGAGAACATATTAACCATCCTTTGAATCATTTTTGCTTTCTGCATTATAAGGACATGAGCAACCAAAATATACACAAAAATGAGTTACATCCGTGCACCTTTCACCCAGCTCGATAAGGCTGGAGATGATTCACGCTCCATGGCCTATCCAGTTGCCGCCCGTCTTCATCCTCCAAATAATAAGCGCCCGAGCGGAGCTTTTCGATGATTTTGAAGGGGCCCGCCCAAGGAGCTTCTAGCTTGCCGACGTCGCCGACCGGCTTCACTTTCTTCCAGACAAGGTCGCCGACCTGGAATGATCTGGGGATGACCCGCCGGTTGTAGTTTTGCTTCATCCGTTGCCGGTACGCCATCAGCCGAACGGACACCTTGGCTTGCTCCTCGTCAACCAAATCTAGCTCCATGTTCCTTCTCTCGGCGTTGCCATCATCATAATTCTGTATCCGGGCGGACTCGACGCCGACTTCAACAGGAATCACCGCTTCGCCGCCGTACACAAGATGGAAAGGCGTGACGCCCGTTCATTCCTTTGGGGTCGTCTGGATGGCCCACAGAACGCCCGGCACTTCATCCACCCAACTTCCTCCCAGATGGTCGAGCCGAGCACGCAAAATGCGAAGAATTTCCCGATTGGCTACTTCGGCTTGACCGTTGCTTTGGGGGTACGCCATGGAGGTGAAGTGCTGTTCAATGCCGAAGCTTTTGCACCAATCTTCAAGCAATTTTCCTGTGAACTACCGCCCGTTGTCGGAAATAAGTCGACGAGGGATGCCGAACCGACAGATGATGTTCTGCCAAATAAACTTCTTGACCATCTGCTCGGTGATCTTGGCTAGCGGCTCGGCCTCCACCCATTTGAAAAAATAATCGACCGCCACTAGTAAAAATTTCCTCTGTCCGGTCGCCATAGGGAATGGACCCACAATATCCATTCCCCATTGGTCGAAGGGACAGGACACAATGGCTGCTTTCATTTCTTCTGCCGGTCGGTGTGAGAAATTATGATACTTCTGACAAGAGAGGCACGTCGAGACGGTATGAGCGGCGTCTGTTTGCAGGGTGGGCCAGAAGTATCCGGCCAGAAGTATCCGGCCAGCAGTATCTTTTTAGCCAGCGATCGCCCGCCCGGATGTCCTCCGCATGATCCTTGGTGCACTTCCTGGAGGATGTACGCCGCGTCTTCCGAGCTCACGCATTTCAGCAACGGGCGGGAGAAAGCCTTCTTGTAGAGTTGATCTCCAATAAGGGTGAACCGATGGACCCTTCTCCTGATAAGTTGGGCTTCATGGTGTTCGGATGGCGTAGCTCCCGAGCGGAGAAACTCCATGATGGGTGTCCTCCAATCACTTGGGAATGTGCGAGCTTCCTTCCGGTCGACGTGCGACACCAAAGATACTTGTTCGATTGGTGATTGGGTGCCAAGCGACGTTATTACACTTGCAAGCTTGGCTAATTCATCGGCCGCTTGATTTTCCGCTCGGGGTATCTTTTGGATGATGACCTCTCTGAAATTGGCTTTGAGCTTCTCAAAGGCTTCAGCATAGAGTTTGAGCCGAGCGTTGTTAATCTCAAAAGTACCAGAGAGTTGCTGAGCGGCCAACTGAGAATCTGAATGTATTGTCACCCGTCCGGCTCCCACATGTCGAGCTGCCTGCAAGCCAGCTATGAGGGCTTCATACTCAGCTTCATTGTTTGTAGCTCTATAATCCAGCCAGACGGATAAGTGCATCTTCTCTTCTTGGGGAGATAGCAATAATACACCAATACCGCTCCCGAGCCGAGTGGACGATCCGCCCACAAATATCTTCCACATGGCTTCGGGCTCTGGCCTTTGTACTTCGGTGACAAAATCCGCCAAGGACTGCGCTTTTATCGCCGACCGGGGCTGGTATTGAATGTCGAACTCGCTCAACTCTGTTGTCCATTTGATGAGCCATCCGGACGCTTCTGGATTCAGCAATATTCGTCCGATCGGACTATTAGTTTTGACAATGATGGTATGCGCCAGGAAATATGGGCGAAGGCGCCGAGCGGCGAGGACCAGAGCGAAGGCCAACTTCTCGAGCCCCGTGTAGCGAGATTCAGTGTCTTTTAAAATATGGCTCAGAAAATATACAGGCTCTTCTCCGCTCGCCCTCACTAATGCCGAGCCGATTGCTTGCTCATTTAAAGATAAATAGATACACAGAGGCTCACCTACGGCTGGCTTGGCTAGCACCGGGAGAGAGTTCAAATATGTCTTCAAATCTTCGAACGTCCGATCGCATTGTTCGTCCCAGTGAAACTTGGTGGCTTTGCGAAGATTTTGAAAAATGGGAGACTCCGATCGGCGGTCTTCGAGATAAATCTGGATAATGCTGTTATCCGACCGGTGCACTTCCCTCAAATTTCTTGGAGGCGGCATATCTTGTAAGATTTTCACCTTGCTGGGATTTGCTTCGATTCCCCGCTCGGTCACTATGTAACCCAGAAAACGCCCTCCTTTTGCTTCGAACAGACACTTCTGTGGATTTAGTTTAACGCCGTACCTCCTCAGCATTCGGAAAGTCTCCTCCATGTCTTCGAATAGATCGGCCGCTCGGACGGACTTGATAAGAATGTCGTCCACGTATACTTCCAGATTTCGCCCGATCTGCTCCTTGAACACTTTGTTCATCAGACGCTGATATGTGGCTCCCGCGTTCTTCAGTCCGAACGACATCACATTATAGCAATATGTGCCGTCGGCAGTAACGAAGCTAACCTTTTCTTGGTCTTCACGGGCGAGCGGCACTTGATGATAGCCTTGGTAAGCGTCGAGCATACATATCAGCTCGCAGCCCGCTGTGGAGTCCACCAATTGATCGATTCGAGGCAGAGGATAAAAGTCTTTCGGGCAAGCTTTGTTGAGATCCCGAAAATCTATGCACACTCTCCACTTGTTGCCCGGCTTGGATACTAATACTACGTTCGCCAGCCAGCTCGGGAACTGTACCTCGCGTATATGGCCGGCCTCCAGAAGCTTCTCCACCTCCGCCCGGATGATGGCATTCTGCTCGGCGCTGAAATCCCTTTTTCTCTGCTTCACCGGCCGAGCGTCTGGTCGGACATGCAGCTCGTGCTGCACTATGCTCGGAGGAATTCCAGGCAGCTCGTGCGTCGACCAGACGAAGACATCACAGTTTCTCTGGAGGCATTTGATCACTTCCTATTTACAGCTTTCTTCCAGGTCGGCCGCAATGAACGTTGTGGCCTCCGATCGGGTCGGGTGAATCTGCACTTCCTCTTTTCTTCATAAACTAAAGAGAGAGGCTTTTCTGTTATAGCGTTCACCTCGATCCGTGGCGCCTTCCGAGCGGAATTGGCTTCTGCTCGGATCATCTCGATGTAGCATCACCGAGCTGCCAGTTGATCCCCTCGTACTTCTCCCACTTTTTCCTCGACGGGGAACTTGATCTTCTGGTGGAAGGTGGAAACGGTCGCTCGGAATTCGCTGAGAGCTGGTCGCCCCAATATAACGTTGTATGCCAATGGAGAGTCCACCATGACGAAGTTTGCAGTACGCGTCCTTCTGAGCGGCTCCTCTCCCAGCGATATGGCCAGACGGATCTGTCCGACCGACTGAACTTCATTGCCCGTAAACCCGTAAAGGGGGGTTGTCATGGGCAGCAGCTCGGCTCGATCAATTTGCAGTTGATCGAATGCTTTCTTGAATATGATATTGACCGAGCTCCCTGTGTCAATAAAAACGTGGTGAATAGTGTAGTTGGCTATTACCGCTTTGATGAGAAGGGCGTCGTCATGGGGGACTTTAACTCCTTCCAAGTCCCTGGGTCCGAAACTAATTTCGGGTCCGCTCGCCCGTTCCTGGCTGCAGCCGACCGCATGGATCTGGAGCTGTCGGACGCTCGCCTTCCCTGCTCGGTTAGAGTCACCTCCGGTCGGCCCGCCAGCAATAATGTTGATCTATTACTTCTATTTTCTTCTTCCCGAGCGGACAGTCGGGACCATTCTCTAGACATTCGATGATTCTCCCGCCTCGGAGAGCGATGCCGGTCGGGAGTTTGTTGTTTTCGCCTGTCAGCTTGTGTCCGATCGGCTTCATGAGTTCTCTGTCGCCTATCGGATGAGGGAGACCGTCGACCGCCATTCCGGGGAACGGGATGAGCAATCAAGGGAAGACTTCGACAATCCCTTGTGTTGTGCGTATCCGTCCGGTGGAAGGAGCAGAACATCGGGGTCCATTTCTTCTTTGGCTGGGGCCGGGCGGCAGCTACCTCTTGCACGTGGGACCTAGCATGGGGGGAGCGGATTGCTTCGGCCCTCGGTCCTCTGGGTGGCTCGGCAAGAGGAGCCCGCTCGGTTGGAGTTTCTTTTTTCTGGGCTACTTGGGCTTCCTCCACGTTGATGTATTCGTTGGCCCGGTGTAGCATGTGGTCGTAGTCTCGAGGCGGCTTTCGAATGAGTGATCGGAAGAAATCCCCATCCACTAGGCCTTGTGTGAAGGCATTCATCATGGTCTCCGAGGTGGCCGTTGGAATATCCATGGCCACTCGGTTGAACCGCTGGATATAAGCTCTGAGCGGCTCTCTTGGCTCTTGCTTGATGGCGAATAAGCTGACACTCGTCTTCTGATAACGCCGACTGCTTGCAAAATGATGGAGGAAGGCTGTTCGGAAGTCCTTGAAGTTTGTGATGGACCCATCCGGCAGCCTCCGAAACCATCGTTGAGCCGATCCAGAGAGGGTGGTTAGAAAAACTCGACACTTCACCCCATCCGTATATTGGTGAAGGGTAGCAGTGTTGTCGAATTTACCCAGATGATCATCCGGATCGGTGGTCCCATTGTATTCGCCGATCGTCGGGGGCACGTAGTGCTTTGTGTTGGTTGCTACTCGGAAAACCTAAAGGTTCCACTGTACAAAAATTTTGTACAAAGGTCTGAACATTTTCCTAGCTACCATGTGTTCTTTTAAATTAAATTTTGGATCGCCTGCGGAACTTAACACGTTTGATCCAAAACTTAATCTATTTGTTCTTTAAGGTTTAGACTTGGATCTCCTGCGGAACTTAACACGTTTGATCCAAATCACCTAAGTTATTAATTCCATTAAATATTAATTTCCATAATTGGTTCCCAGTACTGACGTGGCGAGGCACATGGCCTTCTTGGATATGGGAACAACCACCACCGACTAGACAAAACCTTTTATGGAAAGCTAATATTTAATTTCCTAAAATAACTTTAGGTCAACCAAAAAAAACAATCAAATCACAAGGAAAAGAAAAATAAAAAAACACAACTTCGAAAAACATATTCGAAATACTAGAATCGTAAGCCTCTTGTATTTGGTATTATTTCCATAAATAACTAGCATGATGCGGAAAGGAAAAATTACTAGTTATACCTTCTAAAAAGACCTCTTGATCTTCTACCGTATTCCTCTTCTAACCTCGGACGTTGTGTGGGCAACGATCTTCCGAGATGAGAACCACCAAGCACCTTCTTCTTCCTTGCAAGTTTCGGCCACCACAATTCTCCAAGAGAAGTAGAGGTCCGGCCACCACCACCACCAAGCTCCAAGGGATGCAAGAAACAAAACCACCTTTCTCTCCTTCTTCTCCTAGCTAGAACCGGCCACCATCAAGAGCTCCAAGAGAGGTTGCCGCCGACCATAAGAAGAAGAGAAGAGGAAGAAGCTAGGGCCGACCACCAAGGAGGAAAAGAGAGGAGAAGAATAATAGAGTTGATCACCCGTGAAGGCACCTCTACCCCCTCTTTTATAATCCTTGGTCTTGACAAATAAGGAAATTTTAATAAAAAATTCCTTAATTCTTTTGTCATAAAAAAGAAAATTATTTTAATTAAAAAACAATTTTCTTCTTTTAATAATAATGGTCGGCCACTTCTAATTCCCCAAAACAAGGAAAATTTAATTCACACAAGAATTAAAACTTCCTAATTTGTTTCTAGAAATTTATAAAAATTTCTCCAATAATTTTTATCCCTTCATGATTGGTTAATAAAAAGAAAATTTTATAAATTAAAATTCTTCTTCTAAACATGTGGATAATTTCCAAAAGGAAAGTTATCTCTAAAAATTAAAATCTCTTTTCAATCTACAAATAAGGAAAAATATCACATCTTTTCTTAATCTTTTGTAGAAACTAATAAAAGAGAATATTTAATTTTTAAACTTCTCTTTTAAATTATTATCATGGTCAAAAAGGAAAGTTTTTCTTAAAAATAAAATCTCCTTTCAATCTACAAATAAGGAGAGATTTCAAATCTTTTCTTAATCTTTTGGAGAAAGCTTTAAAAGGAAAGATTTAATTTTTAAACTCTCTTTTAAAACTATGATATCCACATAAGAAATAATTTTAATAAAAAATCCTTTTTAATATGATGTGGCCGGCCACCTAAACTTGGGCTCCAAGCTATTGGCCGGCCACCTTAAGGCCAACCTTTAGGCTTGGCCGGCCCTAAGCTTGAGCTTCAAGCTTAGCTTGGCCGACCCCTATTGGTTGGGTAAGAAGGTGGGTATGTGGTGGGTATAAATCTCTATATACAAGAGGCTACGATAGGGACCGAGAGGAGGAATGGGTTTTAGTCTCCCGATGAAATTAAGCTTCCCGTGTTCGCCCCGAACACACAACTTAATTCCATCAATAATAATTCATTCCACTAAAGAACTATTATTGAACTACCGCACCAATCCCAAATTACATTTTGGGCTCCTTCTTATTATGAGTGTGTTAGTCTCCCTGTGTTTAAGATGTCAAATGTCCACTAATTAAGCGAGTTACTGACAACTCATTTAATTAATATCTTAGTCCAAGAGTAGTACCACTCAACCTTATCGTCATGTCGGACTAAGTCCACCTGCAGGGTTTAACATGACAATCCTTATGAGCTCCTCTTGAGGACATTCTCAACCTAGATCACTAGGACACGCTTCCTTCTATAATCAACAATACACACTATAAGTGATATCATTTCCCAACTTATCGGGCTTATTGATTCATCGAACTAAATCTCACCCATTGATAAAGTAAAGAAATAAATATCAAATATATGTGCTTGTTATTATATTAGGATTAAGAGCACACACTTCCATAATAACTGAGGTCTTTGTTTCTTTATAAAGTTAGTATAAAAGAAACGACCTCTAATGGTCCTACTCAATACACTCTAAGTGTACTAGTGTAATTATATAGTTAAGATAAACTAATACCTAATTACACTACGACCTTCCAATGGTTTGTTCCTTTCCATTATGGTCGTGAGTTACTGTTTATAATTTATAAGGTACTGATAACATGATCCTCTGTGTGTGACACCACACACCATGTTATCTACAATATAAATTAATTGAACAACTACATTTATCATAAATGTAGACATTTAACCAATGTGATTCTTATTTCTAGATAAATGTTTATACCAAAAGCTAGGCTTTTAGTATACACTCTAACAATCTCCCACTTATACTAAAAGACTAAGCTGCCATATCTGCTGCTATACATCTGATTCCCAACCCTTCAACATGTCCATCAAAAGCTCTCGCCTTAAGGACCTTAGTGAAAAGATCTATAGGTCATCATCTGATGCATTCTAGGCGGTAACAACTTCTCCTCGTTTATACGATTTCTCGTATTGGGTAGTACTTACGCTCTATTATGTTTACTTGCCTTATAGACTCATGGTTTCTTCGAGTTTGTTATTGCACCATTATTATTTCAATAAATTGTAATAATCTTTGGACAAACTAGAAATCATATCTAAGTCTATCTTGAGGTAATTAAGTCATTCAGCTTTTATGGTTTCCTCAGAGGCTTGCCATATACTAAGCTTTTATGGTGGAGTCCAGAAAAACACCTATGCTTATCACTCTTCCATAGTTATGACTTTACCTCCTAAAGTAAACACAAAACCCCGAGGTTGACTTATTATTGTCCCTATCCGATTGGAAGTCAAAATCCATGCAACCCACAGGGACCAAATTAACTGCCTTATAAGCTAGCATATAATCTCTAGTTCCTCTAAGGTACTTTAATATATGCTTTATCGCAGTCCAATGTCCTTGTCCAGGGTTACTTTGATATCTGCTAACTATGCCTTGGCAAAACAGATTCTGATCTCGTGCATAGCATACATTAGGTTGTCTAATCGCCAAAGCATAAAGAACTGCCTACATGTCCTCAATCCCTTTGATGTCATTGGAGACATCTCTTTAGATAAAGACACTCCATGCTTAAAAGGTAAGAAACCTTTCTAGGAGTTTTGCATGCTTAAAATGAGCAAGGATTTTTCCGATGTATCAAGCTTGGGATAAGTAAAATATATTTTTTCATGATCCCTTATTACTTTGATCTCAAGAATATATACATTCTCCCAAGTCCTTTATATCGAATTGTTTGGACAACCATACCATTATTTCGACAACATTTTGATATTGTTTCCAACTACCAAAATGTTATCTACGATAGTACAAGAAATACCACCACGCCCATCACACCTTTTGTATACACAAGACTTATCCGTTACTAAATCCATAGATCCGGATTACTTTGATAAACCGGATGTTCCAATACTGAAGCTTTGCCCATCCATAGATCGATTGAGCTTGCACACAAGATGCTCTTAGCCCTTTGCAATGAACCCTTCCGTTGCTTTATATGGATGCTTTCTTCAAGACTTCCATTAAGGAATGCTGTCTTGACATCCTCTTGCCAAATAGATAAAGAATCCGGATAGACTTAAGCATGACTACCAATGGAAAAGTTTCCTTTTCATCAAGCCTTGCTTTGAAAGTTACTACCTTCCTGTCTATCCCTCTTTTCCTATTATAGACCTTTTTACACCCAACGGCTTTTACACCATTTGGTGATTCTACAAGCTTCCAGATTTTATTAGAATACATATATTCTAATTCTTTTATTCATTACTCTTTGCCAAAATGCTGCATCTTTATCTTGGAGTGCTTCATCATATGACCGGAGATCAGGTTCATGTCCTCCAGGGATCGAGTCCAAAAACTCTCCCAAAACATGAACCTATTTAGGTTGCATAACAACCCTCCCACTACAACAAGACACTTTCTGTAATTGTGTATCAATTTGTGATACGTGTTGCAGTTTTCTTGTGGTATCTCATCTTGTACAGTTGGTACTAGAACAAATTTACTTATGAGCACGTGGTTCATTATATAGTCCTTTTCTAAAAAATCAGTCATTGATGCTAACAATGACCTTCTGATTTTTAAGACTATAAACCTACTTTTGTTTATCTAGGATAACTTACAAACAAGTGAACTCCTATCCTGCTTATCATTGTCTCTCTTTAACATATGTGCTGGATTACCCGAATCCGAATATGCTTCAAAATAGGTTTTCACCTATTCAGCAATTTTATATGAGTAGAGAGTTCTAACTTGGAAGGTACTATGTTCACTTTCGTTTTCAGAGTTTATCCTTAAAACAAATTTGGTAATTTTCTGAATAACTCATCATCTATCTAATTATTTCATAAGAGTCCTTTACCTTCTTTCTACTACACCATTCTGTTGGGGTGTACTAGTTGGGATTGAATCCCTACTTTTGATAAGTGACTCCTAAATTCTTCCAAGAGGTACTTGCCACTACGATCTTACCATAGTGACATTTACTTTAACATTTCTCCGTATCAGCCTTGTACTCTTTGAACTAATCAAAGTACTTAGTCTTGCGGTACATTAAGTAAATTTATTTGTATCTTGAATAGTTGTCTATAAAATAGACGAAATATTCAATACTACCTCTTGTTTGGATAGTCATAGGATCACACAAATCAGAATGAACCGATTTCAACATATCTTTGACTCCATACCCCTTGGACTTAAAAGCTTCTTGGTTATTTTCCTTCCAAGTAAGACTCGCAGGTTGGAAAGATTTCCACTACCAATGAACCCAAAAGTTCATCAGCTACTAATGAATCCTACTTAAGTATAACCTAGCTTTATGTGCCAAAGATATAATTGGTTCATTTCCGAAGGTTGCTTTCTCTTAAAATTAGAAGATGTGTTACTAATTTCCATTTGTTGCATCATGAGAGTTATTGGATTATAAATTGTCAACCATCATACCAGAATAGATAACTTCCCTATTTTTCTTGATAACAACTTTGTTATCAAAATAGACACAATATCTATAATAGTTTAGAAACTGAAATCAGGTTCTTTCTAAACTTGGTACGTAAAGACAATTACTTAAAATCCATATTTTATTCTTATCAAAGGATAAACATCTCCCACTGCAACAGCTACCACTTTTACAGTAGTGCCCATGTGGACGGTGATTTACCTTTCATTTAGTTGTCGGGTTTCCTGGAACCCTGCAATGAATTGTAGACATGATTAATGGCATCTTGTATCTACACTCCAGGTTCTAGTAGATAACACCACTAGGCATGTTTCAACTAATGAATTAAATACACCTAAATTGTTCTTAGTTCTAAGAAGACAGTCTACCTTAATGTCCAAGTCCTATTTCCAATCATTACAATTGGGACTACTAAGTCTTTTCTATAGTATGACTACTAGGGATTGACAAACATCCTAAGAATATCAAAAATATTTGGTCAAGATCAACTCCTTAAAATCTCCATGAATTTTGTGTATACAAAATCGAAGAGGAGATTTTATTCATTAATTTTATTATCTCGTCAACTTTACTTTATAACGAATAAAATTAATAGTTGATCTGTCTTTGATCAAATATTTGGTCAAAACTCTTTGAATTTAAAATAACATTGATTCCTCAAACAATATTATTTAAATTTACCAACACCTCAAACACCGTGAATTTTGCATGCCACGTTAGTGTGGACGTATACAAATTCATCATTTGTAAGAGGAGGGTTTTACCCATTGACTATCTTGTCAATATAACTTTTTGACAAATAAAATTACCTCAAACACCATGAATCTTGTATGCCACGTTAGTGTGGACGTATACAAATTCAAACATTTGTAAGAGGGGTTTATTAATTTTATTATATTGCCAATCTAGTTTTATGACAAATCAATAGTTGATATCCTTTTGGTCACACAAATGATAGTAGTGACTCCGTTGGGGAGGATACTATTAAATGTGTCTAAGTGTATATCATTACTTGACACTAAGTCCATTAATAAGATTATGCCCCTTCCGTTGGGGAAGATCACACGCTCTTAATTAACTTCCTATAGTCATCCAAAAATGGAAGTCTGTTCTAGTGATCCACAAACAAGCTCATCCGTTATGGAGGAAGGCACTCAGAGCCAACGCGCAAGCTTGTTTACATCACTTACAAACCAGTAATGGAGACCATGGGATTTACTTAAAAATCCCTCTCCCACTTAGTTATTTATAAATGAGGAATTTTAACTATGCTAGCCTACTAAATATGCATACTAACAAGCACACACAATACAGCTTAAAAAGCAATAAATAGAAAACTAATTTTCAACTATTATGGCATTTATCTATTGCTGTCCTCCGTGTGTCACCAACCCTAGCTGCTGCCATCTTTGGCCACTGCCACCGGGTCAAGTTGTCGCATCCATCTTGCTCCTTGTTGCGCTGCGCCTCTGGTCCTTAAAAGGTTCCACGCCTTGCAAGACTCGATCCGCGACATAAATAGAATTTTACATTTTTCGATCCTATATTCCTCGAAGGAATGTACATGTATCTAGATCAAAAAATAAAATCCTAATAAAACTAAATACAGCTCCTGCTGTATTTTATAATACAATCATGCACACACAATAAAATGCCCTTGACATGTCCAAGGGTCCAATCACACACATAATAACTATAAGCCATAATAGTTGGATCCTGCATCCACAAAGTTAGCACATCCTACTATTAATCTGCCTAAATTATGTATGACATGTGCATAATTAAACTAATACCAAATACACAGAGGCAATACCCTAGCTCTGATACCAATTGTTGGTTGCTACTCGAAAAACCTAGAGGTTCCACTGTACAAAATTTTTGTACAAATGTCTGAACCTTTTCCTAGCTACCATGTGTTCTTTTAAATTAAATTTTGGATCGCCTGCGGAACTTAACACGTTTGATCCAAAACTTAATCTATTTGTTTTTTAAGGTTTAGACTTGGATCTCCTGCGGAACTTAACACGTTTGATCCAAATCACCTAAGTTATTAATTCCATTAAATATTAATTTCCATAATTGGTTCCCAGTACTGATGTGGCGAGGCACATGGCCTTCTTGGATATGGGAACAACCACCATCGACTAGACAAAACCTTTTATGGAAAGCTAATATTTAATTTCCTAAAATAACTTTAGGTCAACCAAAAAGAATAATCAAATCACAAGGAAAAGAAAAATAAAAGAACACAACTTCGAAAAACATATTCGAAATACTAGAATCGTAAGCCTCTTGTATTTGGTATTATTTCCATAAATAACTAGCATGATGCGGAAAGGAAAAATTACTAGTTATACCTTCTAAAAAGACCTCTTGATCTTCTACCGTATTCCTCTTCTAACCTCGGACGTTGTGTGGGCAACGATCTTCCGAGATGAGAACCACCAAGCACCTTCTTCTTCCTTGCAAGTTTCGGCCACCACAATTCTCCAAGAGAAGTAGAGGTCCGGCCACCACCACCACCAAGCTCCAAGGGATGCAAGAAACAAAACCACCTTTCTCTCCTTCTTCTCCTAGCTAGAACCGGCCACCATCAAGAGCTCCAAGAGAGGTTGCCGCCGACCATAAGAAGAAGAGAAGAGGAAGAAGCTAGGGCCGACCACCAAGGAGGAAAAGAGAGGAGAAGAATAATAGAGTTGATCACCCGTGAAGGCACCTCTACCCCCTCTTTTATAATCCTTGGTCTTGACAAATAAGGAAATTTTAATAAAAAATTCCTTAATTCTTTTGTCATAAAAAAGAAAATTATTTTAATTAAAAAACAATTTTCTTCTTTTAATAATAATGGTCGGCCACTTCTAATTCCCCAAAACAAGGAAAATTTAATTCACACAAGAATTAAAACTTCCTAATTTGTTTCTAGAAATTTATAAAAATTTCTCCAATAATTTTTATCCCTTCATGATTGGTTAATAAAAAGAAAATTTTATAAATTAAAATTCTTCTTCTAAACATGTGGATAATTTCCAAAAGGAAAGTTATCTCTAAAAATTAAAATCTCTTTTCAATCTACAAATAAGGAAAAATATCACATCTTTTCTTAATCTTTTGTAGAAACTAATAAAAGAGAATATTTAATTTTTAAACTTCTCTTTTAAATTATTATCATGGTCAAAAAGGAAAGTTTTTCTTAAAAATAAAATCTCCTTTCAATCTACAAATAAGGAAAGATTTCAAATCTTTTCTTAATCTTTTGTAGAAAGCTTTAAAAGGAAAGATTTAATTTTTAAATTCTCTTTTAAAACTATGATATCCACATAAGAAATAATTTTAATAAAAAATCCTTTTTAATATGATGTGGCCGGCCACCTTAAGGCCAACCTTTAGGCTTGGCCGGCCCTAAGCTTGAGCTTCAAGCTTAGCTTGACCGGCCCCTATTGGTTGGGTAAGAAGGTGGGTATGTGGTGGGTATAAATCTCTATATACAAGAGGCTACGATAGAGACCGAGAGGAGGAATTGGTTTTGGTCTCCCGATGAAATTAAGCTTCCCGTGTTCGCCCCGAACACACAACTTAATTTCATCAATAATAATTCATTCCACTAAAGAACTATTATTGAACTACCGCACCAATCCCAAATTATATTTTGGGCTCCTTCTTATTATGAGTGTGTTAGTCTCCCTGTGTTTAAGATGTCAAATGTCCACTAATTAAGCGAGTTACTGACAACTCATTTAATTAATATCTTAGTCCAAGAGTAGTACCACTCAACCTTATCGTCATGTCGGACTAAGTCCACCTGCAGGGTTTAACATGACAATCCTTATGAGCTCCTCTTGAGGACATTCTCAACCTAGATCACTAGGACACAGTTTCCTTCTATAATCAACAATACACACTATAAGTGATATCATTTCCCAACTTATCGGGCTTATTGATTCATCGAACTAAATCTCACCCATTGATAAATTAAAGAAATAAATATCAAATATATGTGTTTGTTATTATATTAGGATTAAGAGCACACACTTCCATAATAATTGAGGTCTTTGTTTCTTTATAAAGTCAGTATAAAAGAAACGACCTCTAATGGTCCTACTCAATACACTCTAAGTGTACTAGTGTAATTATATAGTTAAGATAAACTAATACCTAATTACACTACGACCTTCCAATGGTTTGTTCCTTTCCATTATGGTCGTGAGTTACTGTTTATAATTTATAAGGTACTGATAACATGATCCTCTGTGTGTGACACCACACACCATGTTATCTACAATATAAATTAATTGAACAACTACATTTATCATAAATGTAGACATTTGACCAATGTGATTCTTATTTCTAGATAAATGTTTATACCAAAAGCTAGGCTTTTAGTATACACTCTAACACTTTGGCAGAGGATCCTTCAAGATGGCTTCTGAGAATTAGCGATTAATCCGCTCGGGCGATGTATCCGCTCGGGGGGCTTTCCCTTTTCTGTCATCTCGTCTTGGCCTTTCATCCGAAGAAGATCCCCGATCTCGATTAGTTACTGCGGCTTCAGGAGTGCGGAATAGGGCCCGATGGAATGCAACGGTGGCCTGAGGTGCTTCCGCTCGGCCTCCTGATGCTGATGTTGCTTGCTGCTCTGCCCGCTCGGCTGGTGCCTTCTGTTTCTGTTCGACGAGCTTAGCGGCCCTTAACTCGATCAAAGCGTCGAGTTCCTCCGTGGAAAGCGTCACCGTGTGCTGTCGTCCAGCCTCATCCATTGTTTCCGTTCGGATGCAGGAGTGATTTCCACAGACGGCACCAAATTGATCCTGTCCGAAAGCTGAATCAACGGACGGTGGGCACGTGATGCTCTCCTTGTCGCTGACGTAGATCTTCGGCCGGTCGGACGGCGCTCCGGCGAACCTGCAAAGAAGTCGGGCCGGGAAGGGGTTCCCGGCGACGACCCTCCGACGCTCAAGTCATGCAAAGCTCAACAAGAAAGTGGCTCCAAGAATCGTAGAATGCCCCCCCTCTCCGGCCGCCACCTGCCCTTTGACTTCCACGTGGCGTTGACTCCACAGAACGGGGGTCCCCTGTTCTTACCGCCGGATCAATAGGTATAGGGGGAGCCTTGTGATAGGTTCTTAAAAAGCCCCGTGGGAAAATCCTAGCTCAATGGGGAGCATAGGTGTAGGGGGAGTCTTGGGATAAGTTCGAATGCATGTTTGCATTTTTATTTCGGCGGTGTAAGTCCAAGTGTGTAGCCTTGGCAATGTAAGTTCATTCGGCAGTGTAAGTCCAAGTGTGTAGCCTTGGCAACGTAAGTCCATTCGGCGTTGTAAGTCCAAGTGTGTAGCCTTGGCATTGTAAGTCCATTCGGCGGTGTAAGTCCAAGTGTGTAGCCTTGGCATCGTAAGTCCATTTGTTTTAGCATATTTATTTGCTATTTGTTTTCTCTAACTTAAACGTATTGCCAAACATCAAAAAGGGGGAGATTATTGGAGCAATCCCAATGGTCCGTGAGACCATATGTTTTGATGTTTGGGCAAAGAGTTTAAGTTAGGTTCACCCTTGTTATTTGATATGTGTATGTGAGTGTGCAGGTATGCAGGATACACATGTGACTCAGGTTGACGGCTTCGGGTTCGGTGAAGGATGGAGCATCCGAGGGGCCGTGGACAAGGTAGCGAGGACAAGGGTCGAGGGAAGTGGCTTCGAGACATACGCGAAGGATGACATTAGGGACGAGCCGCGGGCTTGAATGCATCCGAGGGACGAGAGCCAAAGGAAGTAGGCTTGAAGGCAAGAGGTCAAGGCTGCAAAGAAACGTCAAGTGAGTCATAAGGGTGAGGGTCCGAGTGCTGAGAGATTGCACTCGGGGTAAAATCCTAGATTTAGGGTTTCACTGTAACAATCACTGTAGTAGTACTGTAGCGTTACTGTAGCAATCGATTGCATGTTTTAGCAGTCGACTGGGAGAGAATAGAATGCTTCTGTTCGTTCGGTAGTGTGGAGCAGTCGACTGCTAGTTTTAGCAGTCGACTGGTATCGAGCCGTTGGGATATAACGGTCGAATTTCCACAGAGGGTAGTCGACTGCATGTTTTGGCAGTCGACTGGTAGGCGGGGTTTCCAACCCGTGGCCTATATAACCAAGCCTTGGGAGTTTGGTTATAGTTGACGAAATTAGTGGTGGTAAACCCTAATTAGTAGTCTACTAGTCTCAAGAGTTTTGGTTGGTGTTGTGGTGAGGTTTCTCCACCCACAAGGAGCGACTTGAGATAGCCGGAGTTTGCCGGGGGCTAATCCACCGACGGATCGAGATCGTCCATCTCAAGGACACGTCGTGGAGTAGGAGCCCTAATCTCCGAACTACATTAAACGAACGTGTTAGCGATTTGCATTTCCTTTCTTAGTTTTAGTCTTTAGCTTGTTTGTTGTTTGTATTTCCACTGCGGAAGCTAACAAGTGTAGGAAGCAAGGATTTGAGTGTGCCGTCTATCTAACCCCTCTTCAAGCCGGCCACCGATCCCCTTACAATTACTACTCACTCAAGACCCCAAAACACAGCATTGCAGTTACTTTTGACTCAGAAAGAGTTTGCATCACACGTGAATATCAAAATTCAGTATATATCTTTCGAATGGAAATTCATGAACTTCTATCCAAATTAAGCAACAAATAGTTTCCAACGCATAACCTCCTAATGAATCAAAAGACAAAATTTATTAACATGCTCATAAAGACCTTCGGACAATGTGTTATGCTTTCCATCTCATCTCCTCGGCTACTCTACCTACACGTCCCCACTCCCGTCCTTGGTGGCATCTTCCCCACCTGTATCATTTATATCATCAGTCCACAAACCCAACAAGCAAAAATCCATTAGTAGATACATGACATGAGTAGCAACGAGAACAAGGAAAACAAATTAAATAGGGAGCATGAACTTACTGAAATAGAAGAGAAAATCTTAAGCATTCATTTGGTAAGAATAAAGTTAGGGAACATCGTGCATGACTTACTTACACATAAAAGAATACTTAAGCATAGCTGAGCAATAACAAACATGTTGCAATGGTGGTGACCGTCCTGAGAGCACATTCATTAGTTCTATAAGCATGAACTTTTGGGAGGTATAGTCTAAGATTACTTATAATTATATAGCCAAAGCCTACATATAACACATCTTCATTTATGTTTGAAAGGGTTTTCCCCAAATCTTATCCCGGAGCACCCATCCCGTACTATCACCATACATACACATATTCAACCAAATAATCATATAAATAAACGTATCACATTCTTATCATACTTCATAATTAACTATGCATGATGTTTAGACAAATTTTCATAGAAAGAACTACCTAGAATATTAAGTAGTGCTTATACGTAACTTGAGGAAACAAGGGTATAACAATTACTTAAAACAACACGCAACTTCCAAATCTATTTAGAAGTAGAGAATAGGAATGAATATGATTGATAGAAGTATGTTGTTTGATTAGTACTAAGGAATCATTATTATTATTGCCATAAATGATATTTGATTTACTAATAAATGAATCAGTATAATGTATTTTCACATTTTATTTTTTATTATATCTCATTTTTAAAAATATAAAATAATTATATTTAAAATTACTCCCTCATATTATTTTTTTATTACATTATATATTTTTTAAAATATATATAAACTAATAATTATATTTAAAATATATAGTACTTAATCATGGTATAATTTATAAAATAAAGAAAATTTGACATTTTATTGAAACTGAACATATTTTTTTCAATCCGAATAATATTTTTTCCCCTTCCTTCCATTTACTCAGAACCTATTATCATATGTGAGGAATTGAATTTATGAGATCCACCATCAATCGCTCTAACTAAACGTCAACTTTCAATCCTTTTCCCCTTCCTCAAATCCTATTCCATCCAATCAAGCATCCCTAGAATCAAGCATCCCTAAAGTCAGATGGGATTGAGAAAATATAATAATCAAACTTCTCGTGCGGTCTAATAAACTACCGTTTTTTTTTCTTCGTAAGTAAATTTTGACAAGCTTCAAGATACATTATAATAGGGAAATTATTGCTCTCAAATAAATTTAAATTGATTTAATTATTATTATTTTTTGAAAAAGGAAAAATAGAGATAATTAGAAAATGTTCGCAAGCAAGTAAAGTGTGGTTTTAGATGGACGACGGAGTGTGAATGTTATGGTTGACGATTTTAAGAACTCAGGCATCTTGAGAACTGAGAAAACAATAGCGTTAAGTACACCTGCTCTGTTACCGAAAGAGATAGAGTGATTGGCGGAGGCGGGACCACGCAGATGCGCCGTAGCTCTGCCGTAAACTGCTGCTCCTTTCCCCTTCCTCCCCCGCTGTATTGCGCCGAGTCACGGGCCACTCCGCGAGCCTCCTCTTCCTTGCTTGATCTGTCGCTGTGACCGAGACTGAGACTGAGGCTGAGAGGAGAGGAGGGAAATCGGTGCGCCGGATACGATGGAGAGCTTCTTGAAGAGCAACTTCGAGGTGGAGAGCAAGCACCCCTCTGAGGAGGCGCAGCGGCGGTGGAGGAGGGCCGTCGGCTTGGTTGTCAAAAACCCCCGCCGCAGGTTCCGAATGATCCCCGATCTCGACAAGCGGTCCGAGGTCGAGGTAAAGAAGAAGAAGATCCAGGTTTGTGCATCATCCCATACCCTAGTAGATCGAAAGCATCATCATCGTTCCCATCTGATTGCTTTATTTCCTTACCGTTTTTCGGAATTTGTTTGTCATCGGGATTTTCGTTTTGTGGGTTTCTGTTGTTTCTTCATAAGAAATTTTCATCAAAAACTTTCTTTCTTTTCTTTTTCTTTTTTCTCGTTATGTTCGGCAAATCTGATCTTTGGTCAGTTTTTCTTTGAAAAATTTCAAAGCACAGTTAGGGTTCAACTTACTTTAAAAATAGAGCAACTTGGAATCACTGAGCTAGGAAATTTCTGCGAAGCTTCCTGTGTAACCCCAAAAGTCTAAAGCATAACTGGTCCTAGGACATGACTATTTTGTTATTCTTTTGTGCCCTCTACGCCTCCGGGTTATTTTTTGATGCCTGGGCAACTGATGGACAAGGACCGGGCTCATGAAAACTCTGCTGGATAGAATCATGACGTATTCCCGTACTGCACGGCTAAAGACCGTTCATATCAAATGTAGAGGTAAATGATGGAGAAAGCCAATTTTTTCTCGTCTTCTTAAAGTAGGCTCGATAGCTGCTTTGTTCCTTTTTTTAATATTGTGTATTAGGCGATATTGGAACACAGATTTGGGCTAACACTTACTTCTATTCAGACGAAAAGAAAATGAACAAAAAATAATAATTAGGTCCATTCACCAATCAGCTTTCTAGAACAAATTACTTTTGTCTAAACTTTTGAATTAAAAAATATTTTACACTTAACTGAATTGACATATATTCCTATTTTATTTATTTATTTATTTATTTTGAATTGATCGATTCCATCAATTTATAAAATGAGGGGCCCATTTATTTATTTTTTAAATAATTCAATTTTCTAAAATAAAATGAGGAAACTATTTAATTTTATGAGTGTTTAATTTTTCAAAGACAAAAAGGAAAAAGTATTTTCCAATATCAAAGGGCCTGTATGGGTAATTGCTGTCTAGGTTGGGTGGGTGAATCTTTCTTTTTACTACTAGTGGATTTGAAATTTGGATTGATTTTAGGAATAAAAGCTGTGATAGTTGAATCCCTTAAATAATTGGCTGAGAATTTTTAAACTAAACTGACTATCTTAGTTTTTTTTTGGGATGAAGATAAATTGTATTATAAATCATGGAAAGGTATACATGTTAGACGCCTAAAAAGAGGAAAACATGCTTTGATATCTTTCAAAATATCGTCTCTATGTTGGGGACATCACCCTCATAGAGACATCTATTCGGTGCTTGCCAAATTAAGTAAATTATACAAGACATGCATAAATACCGAGCTTTGTCAATGTGCAATGGCCTCAGAATCTTCGATGGAAAACCTTGAACATCCACTTGGACGTGCCTAAATCTTCGATGGAGATTTCACTGTGCAAAATGATTTACTTAATTTAAACAATTCCACTAAGTGTGATATTTTGAAAAGACTTTCATAAATCCTAAATAAATTATCTCAATAAAATATATAAAAAATATTTAATATTTAAAAAATATTAATTTTATTAATTGATATTCTGAAATTATTTTTACTGATTTAAATTTTATTTAAAAATTCTAAAAAAATTCTTATAAATCAAATTTATATTCTGATATTTTTTTAATTTTTTTTTTGCTGTTTTAATATTTTATTAATATTATGATATTTTTTTACTATTTTAAATATATATGATTTAAATAAATAAATAAATAAATTATTAATTTATATAATTATTATATATAAAATAATATTTTTGTATTAATTTATATAATTATGATTGTTTAATATGAGGTCTGGAAAACTATATAGTAGACCTAAGCAGAATATTATGAGAATCAATACTTACATCAAATTCATGCCACACCTTTTGGTATTATTAAGATAACATATTATGATATATCAATTTTAATTAGAGTCATTGATAGATCAATTTTCTTTTAAAAAAGTTATATTTAATTATTTTTTCTAATAATATTAAGTTATTCAATAATAGAGAATTGATATAAAATCAATATATAACTTATTTTTAAATTATACACAATAAACATATTTATCTAATAATTACTATATATAAATAAAAAAAATACCGACTCATTTGAATCTTCTTACATATTGACCTGTGCCCCTTGGTGCCGGTATGAATTTATGAGGCCGGAACACTTTAAATCTTCAAATACACAAGGTAGGAGAACCTGTATTCCAAGTTCTATATGGACGGTGAGGCATTCTGATAAGGAGCTTACGCTAATATACATATGCATGGATTTGTCATCGTATCTCACCTTGACTTCATGTAATTACACTCAGCGACATTCTAGGTTTTGTTATTTGGTTGTGCTATTGTTTCTGAGTGCTTTCATTTCTGTCCATTGTTCATTTGACTGTAAACAGACTCCTTTTGGTAACACAATGTCTTATGAGAGATATAACACGCTTGTGGTTTTTACACAGGAAAACATTCGGAAATTTCGGGTTGCCCTTTACGTGCAAAAGGCTGCTCTGCACTTTATTGATGGTTTGAACTTCAAGCACTGAAATTATAAGTAAACTCTTGTTCTGTTCGGTAAATCATTTTTTTTAATCTTTAAAATGCAGCTAGTGCAACTGCTGAGTATCCACTCACAGAAGAGGTTAGAAAAGCTGGTTACCTTATCAATCCTGATGAATTGGCAAACATTGCACGCACACATGATAACAAGAGATTGAAGAAGCATGGAGGAGTAAGTGGGATAGCAAGGAAAACTTCTACTTCACCGGATTATGGTGTCAAAACAAGCGACTTATCCATTAGACAGGAAATTTATGGAATTAATCAGTACGTTGAAAAGCCTCCTAGGAGTTTTTTAATGTTTGTGTGGGATGCTTTACATGATTTGACATTGCTCATCCTCATAATATGCGCTTTGATATCTATTGTTGTGGGTCTTGCTACTGAAGGATGGCCCAAGGGTATGTATGATGGGATGGGAATTGTTCTCAGCATTTTCTTGGTTGTCATAGTCACTTCCATCAGTGATTACAGGCAATCATTACAATTTAGAGACTTGGAGAAAGAAAAGAAGAAAATATTCATTCAAGTAACCAGAGATGGCTACAGACAGAAGGTTTCAATCTATGATTTAGTTGTTGGAGATATTGTTAATCTTTCTATTGGAGATATAGTTCCAGCTGATGGGCTGTTTATTTCTGGGTATGCTTTGTTGATAGATGAATCAAGCTTGTCCGGGGAAAGCCAACCAGTGCATATTTCTGATGAGAATCCCTTTCTTCTAGCAGGAACTAAAGTCCAAGATGGCTCTGCCATAATGCTTGTTACTTCTGTTGGAATGAAGACTGAATGGGGAAAATTAATGGAAACATTGAGTCAGGGTGGGGAAGATGAAACACCACTTCAGGTAAAGCTCAATGGTGTTGCAACAATAATTGGGAAGATTGGTTTAGCATTTGCAACGTCAACTTTCTTTATCCTGTTAGCAAGATTCATAGTTGAGAAGTTCTACAATGAAGGCTTCAAATGGTTGCCAAATGACGCTTTAACAATACTAAACTATTTTGCTATCTCTGTTACAATCATTGTCGTAGCTGTTCCTGAAGGGCTACCTCTGGCTGTGACTTTGAGCCTTGCCTTTGCAATGAAAAGACTAATGGAGGAGAAGGCACTTGTGCGGCATTTATCAGCATGTGAAACTATGGGATCTGCTAGTTGTATTTGCACCGATAAAACTGGTACACTAACCACTAACCACATGGTCGTTGACAAGATATGGATTTGTGAAATAGAAAAATCATTTAGGGGTTCTGAGACTGCTGTATCTTTGACGTCCATGATACCAGAAAGTGCCTTAGCAGTCCTTTTGCAATGTATATTTCTCAACACTGGTTCAGAAGTGGTTAGAGGGAAGGATGGTAAAAATACAATACTAGGGACCCCTACGGAAATTGCATTGTTAGAGTTTGGTTTGGAGTTAGAAGGACAAGTAGATTCACAATATCAGCACTGCAAAAAATTGAAAGTTGAACCTTTTAATTCAGTTAAAAAGAAAATGTCTGTCCTTGTTGAATTACCTGATGGAGGGACTCTCGCTTTCTGCAAAGGCGCATCTGAAATTATCCTACAAATGTGCGATCATGGAATTGACAGTGATGGAAAAATCATTCTTTTATCCAATAAGCAAAAGGAGGATGTTATGAAGGTGATTAATGAGTTTGCTTGTGAAGCGCTGAGAACTCTTTGCTTAGCCTACAAGGACTTAAATGGTGAAGACCAGAATATGGATGGAATTCCAGCTACTGGTTACACACTTATTTGTATTTTTGGCATCAAAGATCCAGTGCGGCCAGGAGTTAAGGAAGCTGTTCAGAGTTGTATAGCTGCTGGTATCAAAGTGCGGATGGTTACTGGTGACAACATAAGTACAGCTAAAGCCATAGCAAAAGAGTGTGGCATATTAACAGAGGAAGGTTTGGCTATAGAAGGGTCAGAAATTCGGAACAAGGACGCTGAAGAAATTAAAGATATAATACCAAAAATTGAGGTTTCTTTAAGTTGCTTTTTTGCAATGAGTAACAATTTCAGCAGCACTAATATGTTTGCTGTGAACATTTTCACACTGGGGTCACAAATAATCTTTTTTTTTTTCTAAAAAACAAGCAACCAGTTTAACTGAAAGATTTACAAGAAATTATATGTTGTAGATTTATATTTCCTAAGCTTTAACAACTAGTCTACTTCATAAATTATGTGCAGGTAATGGCCCGGTCTTTGCCTTTGGACAAACATACATTAGTAACAAACTTGAGGAAAATGTTTAATGAAGTTGTAGCAGTGACAGGCGATGGCACTAACGACGCTCCAGCTCTACATGAGGCTGATATTGGTCTTGCAATGGGCATTGCTGGTACAGAGGTAAACTTGTTTCAACCCTAATTACTTATGCTGGTTATGCATAGTAATGGTACTTCTTGAATTAATTTTAAATTGACTTCTTCTTTGGTTAACTCCTGAAGAGAAATTATTTGAAATGAAGGAACATAGCATTTTTATATTGGTTTGAGTAAGCATGTAAACTAAAAAAACCTGAAAAAAATAAAAGGAACTGAGATGTGAATACTAAGTAGAGATATGGAGATATGAATACAAATCAAGTTGGAGCCAGTGGCTATGCCTCATTGTGGTAGTTGGAGCTAAGCTTTGTTAGCTGGACCTATGAAGCCTTGTAAATGACTGTTCTTAACTACTTGTTAGAATCTTATATAGATGGCTATTCTAAAAATTCAGGGATCTTATCTCCAAGGGTAGCTGCCAGAGTAATACTCTTTTTTGGCATTCCCTCATTATTCAGAAATCAGACTTTGTTTATTATTAGGTTTTAACTTCTTGCCACAATTTAAGAGTAAATAATGGAACCTCACTTTATTTTCCTTTGTAACCCTTTGTTAAACGCCCCTTTATCTTCACAGACTTTGGAATCTTGTAGAATCAACTGTCTGAGGGAAGATCAAGGAAGAATTATTTGGAAGATCTGCTCAATTCAGTCTCTTTTGAAGATTGTCAAAATTTTAATTCAAACAATTGCTATGTCAAAGCTTTTTAATTGCTTCATTAGTGTTGGATCTTCATCATCTTCGATAGGTGTCTTAGTCTCATTTTTCTATCAGCGGAATATATCATATTTTGTAGGACATTGATCACCATCTATGCTCGTCATGAGGAGTGTTAGCTGGGGATACCTGCTGGCTGTGTCTCGTCAGGGCACAACACCCATGCCCAATTGGGTCATGTAATGGGTGGTACAACCCACTTGGCATTGCTAATAGTTAAATATGTGTTAGTTGTTGGAAATTTAATGTAAATGAGAAATTAAATCTTGATCGTTGGATCAAGATTGACAAATCTTGTTCATTCAACTTGAAAGGTTTAAGTGCCCTTTGGATGACTAAATCTCATTCATTGATTTCTAAAGGGTGGCATCTAATGAAGAGGTAGTGTGTCTCATAGGAAAGGATGTGATCTACATCATCCAATTCAAAATGAATGGATGAGATCTAATTGAACCAAGAGGTTCTTATACCCTTCATTTAATATAAATAAGGTCCCTCACATTCGCATTTCAATCACTCAATTCCTTCCAAACAAAGCAAGCATTGCATTCCATACTTGCATTGGAGAGTTCGAGAAGCTTCTTCGGTTCGGATGTCTTGCGATTTGCAGTGCTGGTATCGTAAGATAAAATCGTATCTTAGGAGATAATTGTCGTGTTCTGTGAGCACTGTGTACTGGGCAAATTCGTCTTAAAGAGATAAAGTCTAACTCTAGGCTCGACTTCGCCAAAATGGTGGTATATCGTCATTCTGTCCGTGCTCAGATTGCACCACTGCAAGATCCCAACAATTTTAAGACGAATTTTTCAGTGCAATCTTAATAGATTCATCATCGACGACTCTTGTTCCACCGACACATGACGAGAAGCTAGAGAAGTTTACAGGTACGGATTTCAAGAGGTGGCAGCAAAAGATGTTGTTTTACCTAACCACGTTAAACCTTGCGAGGTTCTTATGTGAAGATGCCCCTCTATATCTCAAGACGAGGCTAATAAAGGAAAGAGGGCGACATATGATGCCTAGGGATATAGTGACTTCTTATGTCAAAACTATATCCTCAATGGCTTGGATAACACGTTATACAACGTGTTTATTCCAATGACAACTGCAAAGGAATTATGGGAATCTCTCAAAAGGAAGTACAAACAGAAGATGCCGGATTGAAAAAATTCATCGTCGGCAAATTCTTAAACTTCAAGATGATTGATTCCAAAACTGTGACAACTCGTCTAAGAGTTGCAGTTGAACCTACATAATTTGCATGTCGAGGGCATGACAATGAATGAGTCCTTTCAAGTTGTCACGATAATCGAGAAACTTCCACCTTCGTGGAGGGAATTCAAAAATTATCTAAAGCACAAACGAAAGGAGATGGGACTTGAGAATCTGATTATAAGACTGTGGATTAAAGAAGACAATCGCAAACAATCAGAATAATAAAAATGCCTATATTTGCAAAGACAAATCTGTCGAAACCAAACACTGGCAGGAAAAGAAAGTATCCTGGTAAAGGACAGAGCCAAGAGAGGGCCAAGAAGTTCCAAGGAACATGCCACAACTGTGGCAAACCGAATCACAAGGCTAAAGATTGCCGACGTCCAAAGAAAGTCACTCAAGTGTGTGGGTGCAGTCGACCTAGGTTTGATCATGTACGATCATGATTTCGATGTGTGTGTTAAAGAGTTTAAGTTAGGTTTCATGTATGTTTGATATGTATGTTTGAGTCATGCAAGACTTGGTGAAACACACATAAGGAGCTTGGTGTGGCCAAGCTTAGAAAAACTCATCCTATGGCTCAGGTCCTTGAGATCAGTGAAGGATGGTGCATCCGAGGGACCGTTGGACGAGGAGCAACGGAGTGAAGCCGAGGGAAGCGAACTTCAAGGCAACGTAAAGGATACATGGAGAGGAGCCGCGAGCTTGAGTGCATCTGAGGGGCGAAGGTCGAGGAAGATGGCTTCAAGGGTGACTCCGGAGAGGATGAGTGTGAGCGTGTAATCGGGACCGGTCGATTGATGGAAGTTGCAGTCGAACAGAGGCGTTATGTTCGCTCAGCTAGCAGCGATTAGTCGACTGGTAAGTGGTTGTTAGTGACCATTGGCAGAATCTCGGATTCTGCAGAGTAGCCGTTGGCTACATCCGATGGTAGCATCAGTCGACTGATGGTTTTGTCAGTCGGCTGGTGTGCAGGAAATGAGTTGATTAGTGATCAACTCTTTCCACTCTATTTGTAGGGAGCTTGGGGCATTGAAGGAGATTACTGATCTTGTTGATATACTCCTAGTCTTTGCCTCCAAGCTTCTAAAGTCTACACTCTTCTTCGTACATCTAATTCCCAATCTTGTAAAGAAGAAGAGTTTCTTTGTTGGAGGTTTTGCTTTATCGAGAAGGAGCTCATTTAACCAAAGATTGTCGAGGACTAATCCATCGAAGGATTGAGGGTTTGCCCACCTCAAGAACAAGTCGTGGGGTAGGAGTAAGCAATCTCCGAACCATGTAAAAGGAAACGTGTTAGCGTTTGTCTTCTTATTGCTTTCAATATATTTGTATTTCCACTTGCACAACTAACAACTTGTAGAGAAGCAAACGATTTGAGGGTGACCAAGCTATTCAACCCTCCTTCTAGCCGGTCACCGATCTTCAACAAAGTGCACATGACTGAAGATAAGTTAGTGTCAATAGATATGTTAGAATTAGACCTGACTGCCATTGTATTTGAAGCCAATTTAGTGGGCAATCTAAGGCAGTGGTGGGTCGATAATGGTGCCACACGACACATTTGCTCTGACAAAGCCCAATTTTCAACTTATACCCCTATTAATGGGAGAAAACTAATTATGCGCAATTCTGCAACTTCCAACATTGTTGGTCTTGGCAAGGTGGTACTAAATATGACATCAGGTAAAGAAGTGACACTAATTGATATGTTTTATGTTCCCGACATTCAGAAGAATTTAGTGTCAGGGTCGGCTCTTGTCAAAGTTGGATTCAGGCTAGTATTTGAGTTAAATAAATATGTATTGACAAAAAATGGTCAATTCATAGGCAAAGGATTCATGGTGAACAGTTTATTTAAAATGAATGTAATAATTGTACACCGTGAATTCAATGGCAATAAAATTATAAATTCTGCTTATTTGGTTGAGTGTTCCAATTTATGACATGTTAGACTTGGACATGTAAATTATAACACTTTGCGACGGTTTATGAATTTAAATTTATTGCCAACATTTAATGTTGATCCAACACATAAATGTGAATTATGTGTTAAAGCTAAAATGACAAAGTTGTCTTTCCATTCAGTGGAAAGAAGCACGACCCCTCTAGAATTAATTCACATATGTGACTTAAAATTTGTGCAAACTAGAGGAGACAAAAAGTACTTTGTTATTTTCATTGATGATTGCACTAGATACTGTATCTCTTGAAAGGCAAGGATGAAGCCTTAGAAGCATTCAAAAATTATAAGAATGAAGGTGCGAATCAAATTGGTCAACGAATTAAAAGAATTTAAAGTGATTGAGGAGGAGAATATGATGATCCATTTGATAAATTTTGTACAGAATTTAGCATTATTCATCAAACGACAGCTCCTTACTCTCCTCAATCAAATAGAATTGCCAAGCATAAGAACCGAATTCTTAAAGAAATGATGAATGCTATGTTGATAAGTTCGGGCTTACCCCATAATTTGTGAGGGAAAGCTATTTTATCGGCAAACTATATTCTCAATAAAATCTCTCACAAAAGGAAAGATAAAATTCTTTATGAGTTATGAAAGGGTCATAAGCCTTCTTATAAATATCTGAAAGTGTGAGGGTATTTGGCTAAGGTAGAAGTGCATAAGCCAAAGCAAACCAAAATAAGACCAAAGACAATTGATTACATTTTTATTGAATATGCCAATAATAGTAGTGCATATCGAATTTTGGTGCACAAATCAACCGTCCTTGATGTACTTGGAACAACAATTAAATCCAAGAATGTTGTATTTTTTGAAGATATTTTTCCTTGCAAAGATAGTAAAGAGGAAAGTTCAAATAAAAGAACTTCTGAAACTGCGAGTAATCTTAGAAATAATGAAGAACTAAGACGCAGCAAGAGGGCCAGAATAGTAACTTCACTTGGTCCTGATTTCATGACTTATATGTTGGAAAATGAACCAAGGACAATCAGCGAAGTCTTATCAAGTCCTGAGGCTCCCTTTTGGAAAGAAGCTATGAAAAGTGAAATAAATTCCATCATGTAAAACCATACTTGGGAATTGGTGGATATTCCACCTGGAATCAAGCCTTTAGGATGTAAATGGATCCTAAAGAAAAAATATAGGGCTGATGGAACTATTGAAAAATACAAGGCAAGACTAGTGGCAAAGGGATTCAAACAAAAGGAAGGCCTTGACTTCTTTGATACATATTCACCAGTAACAAGGATCACATCCATTTAAGTACTCATTGTTATTGCTGCAATACATAACCTTGAGATACATCAAATGGATGTGATAACAGTCTTTCTAAATAGTGAATTAAAAGAAAAAATATATATAGAGCAACCTGAAGAGTTTGTGTCTCCAAGGTAAGAAAATAAGATGTGTAGACTCGTGAAGTCACTAAACAGTGGCATGAGAAATTTGACAAAACTATGCTGTCAAATGGATTTAAAATAAACGAGTGCGATAAATGCATATATATCTGTCAAATGGAAAAACCAGTGCCTACTGTGATGATATATTGCAAGGGCACAAAATAGCTTATATAACGGTAAGTCATGACATATTTGACGATGACACAATACCATTAGGCAGTTGATCTCTAATGGAGTTATATCTGTCGATTATATCAAATCAAAAGATAATTTGGCGGATCCATTTACACAAGGGTTGAATAGAGATCAAATATACTGCACATCAAGAGGAATGCGATTAAAAATCTATAAACAAGAACATTTATAGTGGTAACCCAACCTTGTTGATTGGAAATCCCAAGATCTTAGTTCAATGGGACAATGAAATTATGAAAGTTCGCGTGAACACTTAGACTAGTTCCCCTCTCATTCCTAGGATGAAAAAGTGCTACCTACGATATGTAGTGAGGTTAAGTTATAAACTTTTAATAACTCCTATACTTGAAAAAGTAGAGTATAGTGGGATATTATTTTTAGGAGGCCACCTATATAAGTATGAAGACGGATTATTTCAATGAAATACTTATGAATCCAAGATGTTGTTCATGGCTAAAATGGACAAAATAGTGAGAACTATAAAGAAGTGAGAGAAGTTATTGTGTAGGTACCATTTCTTGGTTTACACGAACGACTGAGTAGTTAAGACATCATGTTTACTAAGCAGCCTAGTAAATTTGATAGTACTCTACTATCGAAGGTTCAAAGCCATAAGTTACCTCTCCTGATGTAATAATTTTTCGATGGAACCCTCCTTAGGTGATAACATGCATGCATTAATTTTCATTTATGTGGGGGATTGTTGGAAATTTAATGTAAATGAGAAATTAAATCTTGATCGTTGGATCAAGATTCACAAATCTTGTTCATTTAACTTGAAAGGTTTAAGTGCCCTTTTGGATGGTTAAATCTTATTCATTGATTTCTAAAGAGTGCATCTAATGAAGAGGTAGTATGTCTCTTAGGAAAGGATGCGATCTATATCATCCAATTCAAAATGGATGGATGAGATCTAATTAAACCAAGAGGTTCTTATACCCTTCGTTTAGTCTCACATACTCATTTCAATCGCTCAATTTCTTCCAAGCAAAGCAAGCATTGAATTTCATACTTACATTGGAGAGTTCGAGAAACTTCTTTGGTTCGGAGGTCTTGCGATTTGCAGTGCTGTTATCGCAAGATAAAGTCGTTGTATCTTGGGGGACGATTGTCGTGTTCCGTGAGCACCGTGTGTGGGGCAAATTCGTCTTAAAGAGATAGAGTCTAACTCTAGCCTTGACTTCGTCAAAACGATGGTATATTGTCATTCTGCCCGCGCTCAGATTGCGCCACTGCATGATCCGAACAATAGTATGAGTAGATGTGAGTCATGTGACATGAAGTATTACCAAGTTCTATGATAGAATTTGGATGTAAATTCTTGTTTGAATAAATTCATCTATCCTTCTTAGTTCAATCAAACCCAAAGGAATTTGTTTTGGATGCTCTTCTTTCTACTTCTATTTTGGACTTGGAAGTTACCTCAATTCCGTTCAAAATCTCCATGAATATAGAAGTTTATTTTCACACGCTCTTAGTATTCTGCTCTATAAGCTGATAAATATGTTGTCAAGTGAAATAGTTATGGCCGGTAACTTAACTCTGCTCGTATCATAACCAGAAAGATCCATGGTTGTAAAAGCATCAAGTTGACGTACCTTTTCTGTAAATTGACAATACATTACTAAACCTTCACTGCTTTTACTCTACTTCGATGCATACTTCTTTATCTGTGAAAACCATGTTATAAAATAGATACTCCCAAGCTTTCTGTTTTTGATTATTGTTTGTCGTTATGTGTATGTCCTTATTTATCAGTTTACATAATATAATCTGCAGGTAGCCAAGGAGAGTGCTGATATAATCATTTTGGATGACAACTTTACGTCCATAATTAATGTAGCCAAATGGGGTCGTGCAGTTTACATCAATATCCAAAAGTTTGTACAGTTCCAACTGACAGTTAACATTGTCGCTCTGATGGTCAATTTCTTTTCTGCAATCATGACAGGTACTCATATTTTAAATAATAATGATGTTTTAAGAAGGTCAAGATGTTTTGCTCAACATTTAGATCAACCAACATTGAACTCTCAGGGAATGCTCCACTCACTGCTGTTCAGTTGCTTTGGGTCAACATGATCATGGACACATTAGGTGCCCTAGCATTAGCAACAGAACCCCCAAATAACAATATGTTGGAAAGGCCACCTGTTGGGCGGAATGAAAGCTTCATTACGCCAGTCATGTGGAGAAATATAATTGGGCAGAGTATGTATCAACTGATTATACTTGGTCTCCTGATGTTTGATGGCAAAAAGCTTCTAAAAATTGATGGACCGGACTCTGACATTGTTCTCAATACTTTTATATTCAACACTTTTGTATTTTGCCAGGTAAAATTTCTATTTGATTTTCATTATTTTATTTGTGACCCAATTCGATCAGTGCCCACCTCTATCAACACAAATTGTGATTATTCTAAATGAGAACATATTGCTTTGTGACTGTTAACACTTAACAAATTTCTACTCACCTTGGTTTACTGCTCAGGTATTTAACGAGATAAACAGCCGCGAAATGGAGAAGATAAATGTGCTACGTGGCATATTCAGCAACTGGATCTTCTTGACTATTGTGGCATCCACCGTCATATTCCAAGTAATTATAGTTGAATTTCTAGGGACTTATGCAAGAACAGTGCCATTAAGTCGGCAACTTTGGTTGTTCAGTCTTGTGATTGGTTCCATCAGCATGATAGTTGCAATAATCTTGAAGTGCATCCCAGTTGAATCAAGCAAGAACAGCGTTGATCAACGAAATGGTTATCAGGCCCTCCCTAATGGTCCAGAAGCCGTATAAACAGAAAAGCATAATGACACTTAGATATGTTTAACCTTACTAGGGGAATGATACACGATTTTGTTATACTTGTTTGCAGCTTATCGGAGCAGAACCCTAGTTGCCCAGTGGACTCCTGTTTCAGGACTACTTCAGCAGGAGTTTTTATTGTCGCAAGAAAATCAATGCTTTTGGATATGCACTACTTACAGCTGACATGGAGTTTTGACTCTTGATTGTGATTAACTACTTGATTGGAGGGACTATTGCATTTTTCTTTCAGTTTTTTTCCCTCCAAAAATATGTTTCATTGGCTGACAAAGATAGAACTTGCTGATAAATTTAATGGTTTCTTGATCCGTAATTTGGGTTCCTTTACCACGAACTTATATGCTAAGAACTAGAATGTTTTCCCAATTTGTAGTAAGTGGACAATTCGTTGATTTGACTGAAATAGAATCTTCATGATTGCAACTCTCAGAGCCAAGAGAAATCTATGCTGGAACCGAGATGAAAACTTATGAGTTGAGTTTAAATTTAAAAGTGATTGTATTCTTTAATACTTGATATGGTTCCAATTAATGTTGGAGATTTCACGAAAATATTTCCCTGAAACATTTGAGTTTTTTCCCCAATAAAGGAGATTTACAACAATTTGATTCGTCATTTTTTAGGTATCTTATCCTATAAAAGGTTGTTTTTATAATTCGAATTTGTAATGATAAAATTACACGGTAACAATTTTATTGTTTGTGCTACAGCTTGTCTTCAACTCCAACAAAACCATATATTTCAAAAAATTGCAGTCAGTTTAATTTGTTTCACGTATAAAAACAAAAGTCTTAATCAATAAGCAATTCCCTCTAACGAGAATTGGCAAAGACCAAAAACAAGTCACGTGTCCAAATCAACACATGAGAGTAACAAGAATACAAAACTGATCGTGAAACATCTCCTTATACCACTGCTCTGCGCACAGAATACAAAAAGGTTTCTCAATCCAAGAATCTTGCAAGTTAGTTCGGCTATCAATTGCTTTTATCCCGAACTTGTCAGCACTGAAGATCCTGTACTCTCCTTTGTCCCGGGCCTTAAAGCCTCAGCATGCTTAATGGTTCTATCAACAGGATCAAACATTTGATTCGATCGCTAGAAGACAAGGATTCGAAAGACAACAAGATAGAATGATCCTCTACGAGCCATCGAATAAACCTCGATGTTCGCTTACTGATGCCTCACAGGTTAAATCTGCGTTTGTTTTTTGTTTTTAAAAAAAGAAGAAAAATGGTTTCGGTCCAATCCGAAATAAATCAGATTCGAAGTAAATTATGTTGATTTCCCCCCAATTTCAATCCGGTTCGTCCAATTCAAACGCAACAAGAAAAGGCTAAGCCTCACCCACTCCAAAATTGACTTCAATCCACTTTCAACATTGTTTTCCCCTGAAATGAAAGCAATAGGCCGAAGCTGAATCTATGCCAGCTATACGATCTTTGTTTTTTCAGTGAAAATTCAATTCGCCTCCCCCGAGGAAAGAAAAAGGTTAGATCAGTAGACATCACCACTAAACAGAGCGATTTCATACACAACATTGACCCAATTCAGCCTAACAGCAAATCCTGTATAACAACGCTGTACAAGACGTATGCAACGAAAGAATGTGAAGAACATGACGGCATTAGGAGAGCATAGACACAGGAGCTTCTGCAGTGTAAGCAAAATTAGGTTTAATATCCCTGCTCCTCATGTATGATAGAAATTGTCCGGGCAACTCTTCCAACAGAGATTGAGCCACCGAAACCTGATTCCCTGAGAATCACAAATATCACGTATATGAGCAAACATTTGAACTTATCAAGGAAATACTAATTTGCTGGATAACAACTTCATTTTCAAGGTTGAATGCTAAAGGTGGTGACACCATTAGAATTTACAGCTAGGAAATTTGAAAAATACAAAGTCCTTTGGTACATTAGTGTTCATTAAATTTTTTTTAACAACTACAAAACCTTATCCCACTAGGTGTTCATTCAACTTTTTAAGAAGTAAAAAACATAGCATGCCTGAACATAGTTGGCATAATACATACGTTACAGTATTAACCAATTAAAAAATGTCCAATGTGTAAGAAAAATGCTAAAACCCAATATAATGTTTAAATAATTGAGCTATGTTTAAAATTTATCTGGAAATCAATAAACCAATCAGATTCAAGTGTTGGCCATGGATGATATATCACAAATTGACAGCCTAAGATTTTTTGACTAAAATGATGAAAGAGGGACAAGAGAGGGCAAGGTGGAAAACCTAACACCATAATGATCGAACATGGGTGTTCTTGAGGCTTGATACTCATTGTAAGTTGTTTTCAACGGTCATTAGCATATTCATATATCATTATAACATACGAAACAAATAGAGAGTCAAAAGGAGACAATTTGAGACACGACTTAAAAATGGTTATAAGTTTACATGAAATCCCTCTTTTCATTCATCTGCTCCATTACAATCAAAACTGCAAATGAGCATCCTTATAAATTCCCTCTGTAGTCTATCTTTCAATCAAATTTTGTATAAAATTTTATGAAGCTCGTATCTTTATAATATTGCTTCTTAAATTTTATTTTTCTTCAATTGAGTTTTGCCAATTTAACTAAAACCAATGAAATGAATCTCCACCTTATCACTCATGACAAATGAAACTATCTCCTTAATAGAAATTTGCACAAAGTATAAGTTTGAAATTCTGAAAGTAATAAATAAAGTGATTTAACTCGCAGAACAGTAGAACTTTAATTCAGCAGCATATATCCATTTAGAAAACAAAGACATAATACTTACCCTGCAAATCTCGCATAGGAACAAATTGTACAATGTCCCGAGTAGCTATTCTGCCTGTGGAACTTTCTAATCTTTTTCCATCATCAGCATCCAGAATCTACTCAAAACTCAGAAAAGATTTCATATGGTATTGTGTTAGATACCAGAATTAGATTACATGAGAAAACCCGGAGACATTTTAGATTAGAGCACAAGCACCAAGTAGCAGGTATAGCAGCATTTAGTTCCGTGAAGAAACATGATAGTTGTATGGTGTACATGAACCAATAAATAATATAAGTATGAATGTGATTGTAGCTTGCTTACATTCATTTCTTTGTAGTCAGCACCTCCTACTCCAACAATGAGAATTGACAAGGGCAAATCAGAAGCTTTTACAATTGCATTGATGGTCTCCTGCAAATCTGTAATAACCCCATCCTATGAAGAAATAAAAGTTCAACAAAACGAATGAGAAGTGCTAACTAATAGAATGACATGGTATAACAGGTACAGTTACCGTGATGATAAGTAATACGTAGTACTTGTTTCGACTAGTCAAAAGAGATTGACCAGCAATTTCTGCAGCCCTATAGATCACTGGGCCAAACAAAGTTGGGCCAGCAAGAGTAACATTATGCAGAGCCATTGCATATGCTGCCATAATACCTTCAACACCTGAAACCTGAAAAAAAAAGTACAACCTCTAAGAAAAATAATAATAACAACCTCTTGTAACATAGGGTAATGTTGCCTACAATAGACTCTTCCCCGGGACCCGCATTGGCGGGAGCTTCGTACACCGGTTGTTCCTTTTTTTAATCAATATTGATATTAAAGTACCAAGTTGTATTCAATCTGGGTAATGGATGATATGAGCCATCGTCCTACTTTTCATTATAGGATCAAAATAAGCCAATTTCAATGCCTATGAAATATATATGTATTTGACACTGTAACAAATAGTTAATGACGATTTGTTAGAGAGTTAGCTTAAATAACAAAAAAGAACATTTGAGAGAATGAATCACACCCTCACCTCACTCTCCTCGGGGCTCCCCTTTAGGTTGAAACAATGAGAAACTGATCCATATGATACCCTCCCTCCAAAACCCCAAGCAGGAAAATGTTTATCAGAATCATAGAACTGCAGAACCTCCCCAACTCCTACTATTGCCTGAAGCATAATCAAGTTAATTGAACACAGAAAATTTAGCTATCAACAGTATATAATGATTGAATTTGCCATAATCTTTATGATGAAAGACAAAAAAACTATTACTTGCTGATAGGAATTTAATCGCCCAGAAGGATCAATAAAATGCAAGGAAGCAGGAAGCCTTGGATCTCCATTTGAAGCTAGACAAACAGATATAAATACATTTTGTTAGAAACAAAAACATGTTAGTATACATCTGAGAACAGTATGCAATCTTCTTTTTTAGGGGAAAACATGTTAATGCTTCTAAATTACAAAAAAAAAACAAAGTCACCCAAGGGCACAAAGCTTTAGCCAATGCATGGTATGCTGAGCTTAGTTATTGCAAGCAGATAGTTATATATATGACATAAAAACTTAGTCATCAAATTGCAAGCTTGCAGTATTATAATTCTAATTTCACAAGTAAATTATTAGGCAAAATGAGAAAGTTTGCACACCTGTAAAATCAATGGCAACCATAAAATTAAGCTCAAATCCATTGGATATATAATCCAAGAAACTATATTGAGTTTTTTCAATGAAATTATCCACGTGCAGCTGCCCCTTGAGGATCTAAATCAAAGGAAAAAAAGTAATGATGAGTAAGAAGCACATATCCTAGTAAAGTATAGATAGAAAAAACATGCAAGGTTCACCTTCTTAGCACCAGAACGAGATTGGACATACAAATTTGCACCGCAATTTTCTCTGGCAAGCTTCTCAAGATCTGCCACACTAGTCTGAAGCAAGCTGTTAGAAGTGTCAATATTATGAAAACAAGTAAGAATGTGAAGGCACATAGAAACAATAGAACAGCTGAAATTAGTTGCAAGATTTTGGTTACCCTAGTTGATCATGCTTGCCACTGTCATTGAAATCAAAACACTCAATGATTAGGGGATTCTCCTACAGAAGACAATGTATCCAACATATGTCAGGTTATATGATTGGGAAAAGAAACAAAAATAGCTAATTTAATTTTTGAATTTTGTAAAACAAATTTGGAAGTATGCCTTGCTGAGAAATTGTTGCATCGATAAAGTTACAGGTTTCCAGACGGGGTTTAGGTCATTGTTGATAACTTCAGATTTCCATATAGGGATAGAGATACCACTCTCCACAAATTTTGATATTATTAAAAATGGATCCTGTAATATGAAGATTGAATAGTTAGTAAAAGTGAGGATTAGAATCAACATAATCAAAGGAGTGGTCCAAAGCCTTCACGTATGTACACTTTTGGAGAAAACATCCTTATTTTCCAACTTTGAACAGCGGAATGTTATCTCAAAAGCAGTCCTAGAAGCAACTGGCTCCTCGGCATGAATTGTTATGGTTCCTGAATGTGCATTGGGATGCCCATTTTTCTGTTGGAGATTTAAAGTCAAACTTCTGTTGGGCTTGGTCACTAGCTGCCAATTAAATTAAATTATGAATACTCCTTCCAGATGCTGTTGGAACTTACAGATTAAAAACACACATGCATGCAGACACAATAGCACACAATTATATATATATATATATATATATATATATATATATATATATATATATATATATATATATATATATATATATATATATACAGAGAATGTGAAAAACAGCTTGCTATCAAAAGAAATAAAATCATCGAAAACCATTTCAAAATGTCACACCAAGAATAGAAAGATTTTACCTCAGACATGGCAAAAGAAGCTTCTCCAAGATAATCTTGCTCATTCAAATTGATAGTCTGCAAAAAGTTCAATAGCAAATAGATTCAATCAATAAAAGTTGTTTCAAGTTCAATAAGAAGAAATTGTGTCTTAACTAAAAGGAATTGATACTTGAGAAGAAAGGTGAACTAAGTTGACTACTAGAATCCAGATAAACAATGCACAAAATTGAATAAGTTTAGATTCGAAATCGCATTTTCTAGAAGTTGGGAACTTATTTGAATAATTAACAGATTGTCATAATCAGCTTTACACCAAATAACTATGTTTACGTCTCAGTACCATGTAGCAATAGCAATGGAGACATATCAGAGCCAGGCAAGTTAAAAAGGTAGAGTTGGTTCATACATACAGGCATGAGGAAACATTTAATAGGTGCAAGTAAAGTAATCCTTAACATTCATACATACACTATACTAAATGGCAAAATGATTTTTGATTGAAGATGCCACACAACAAAGTCATATATTAGAGAAACAACCACCACTTCAAATAGATATAACAATTAACTGAAAGTATAGTACCTTCCTGCTAGGTCTATATTTTCCTTTAGCCAGGCTTTGACTATTGATTATCAATTATCATACATGTTCCATAAGGGCAAATAATAGGAAGAAATACAGAAATATTTGACTAATGTAATTAACATAGGAAAAAGGAGTAATGATTAATATAGTAAATTTTTTTAAAACAAAATAAAAACAAAAATCTATATGAAGAAAACTCCACTCAGAATTCAAAGGACATAAGAACAGACAATAATCTAACATGATCATCAAGGTAACATATACAAAAGAAAAATCAGAAACATCAAAAGATCTTCTCAAGGATGACAAGAAAATTAACCAACTTCATGAAGTTAAGACACTGGAAAATCATGAACCAAACAAAATAATCACAAGAGTAACCAGAGATACAACTCTATAGGTATCACCCAAACAGTACAATTTTCCAAAGTAGAACCAAAATTTACTAAAAAGTAGTTACCTTAACAGGTATATTGAAATATTTGGTGTCCACATCATAGACTCGTATCCTGCCATGTAATGCAGTTAAGAGGAAAAAAAATAGTGAATTGAAAAATATCTGGAAATAGGCTAAGAAGCTTACACCAAGTGTTGAACAATTTCAAACTGATAATTAATGGTAAATTTAGTAATCCAAGAAGGATTGAGATTGTTCATTATGACTTCTGTGCGCCCAAGTTCTTCAAGGATACCATCTCGTCTTTTCAGATAAAGAACAGCTAGTGGATCGCTCTGAGAGTAAATTGAAATCAAATCACAAATAGACAATAAGAAATTGTGATACAGAACTAAAATTATGTTAAAAAATTCAACATTTTAGGTTGTAATGTTTTAAAAAACTGAAGATGTAACTAGGAGAAACTAACATTAATTACAAATGCAAGTCCCAAATTTTTAGTTCAGTTCTTCAATTCATTTAACTTAAATGGATAAGACTACTGTATTGGTTCAAAAGAAGAACTTCTGGATATAGGAATATACAAAAGAATCTAGCATATCATCTAATAACATAATACCTGATATGAGATATCATAACTACTACACCTCTCTCAGCATTGATCTATTCCCAATTTGTTATATTTAAAAAGTAAAACAAAACTGATTAAGACCTTGATGAAGAGGCAGACAAAATGTTGGTACAATGACAATTAAAGAGCAACTGAAGAAGAAATGTTTAACAAAGCAAGTGAAACAATCGTGTCATACACTTGGAAATGATAATCAAAGAAAGATGCTAACATCTCACTGGAGTCAGGTTTTCCTTGGTGGAGCAGAATGATACGGTATAAAATTAGGATTAAGATAGAGATAAAACTAGAAATTTTAAATTAAAATTTTTAGGAGCTTTTAATTTGTAGTCAAATAAAAAGGAGGGAGCTAAATTTTTTCTAAGATAATTTATTTTAGGAGTTGGTCATCCATTTACCAAGTAAATAGGATATAGATTATTTTTTAGAAAAATATTTTTTTGTTCTAAAGGACTCCCAAACACTCATGTAAAATATTTTTCAATTTTAATACAAACCTTGTAAGTATTGCTCTCTATACGAGATAGTTATCCTTTGATGCTATAACAATTTGGTATTAAAGCTTGGTATGAATTTTGTTGGATTTTGGTTTGCATCACTTGTACCATTATCTATGGTGTCATCTATGATGTGAATGTAATTTCACTAAAATTGACAAATAAGTTCAATTGAAAATTCTTGGGTGGTTTGTGAAGATTCCCCTTTTTTGCAAATTTGTAGATTAAAAAAAAATAAAATAAAATCCAATTTAGTAGAAATAAAAATCCAACCATAAACAACAATGAATAGAAAATGTTAGATCAATAGATAAAGTAAGCACAGGACTGACAAAGAAATATATTTTAATGAACAAAGAGTGATTAGAAACTGATGCTAGCAGCAATACACTAGTTAAAGTATCAGGATATACCTTTGACATAATATCATGGTTCTGTAGTCTAGAGGCAGAGAGTGATAGCTGGAAACAAAGAGCTTCTTAGAAGAATAAAATTGAAGAATAAAATAATAATAAAAAACTTTAGATTATCATAATTAACATGGTATTGCCAAAGATCGGAAAAGAAGCAGAAAAACATAAACAACTTTAATTTATATATTTGACACAGAATTCTTAGAGAAATGAGCAGGACAAGCAAGCATGAATTATCTTGAAATTATAAAAATAATGAGTGAAAAATTTTGCACGAGCTATCAACCATATTGATCAAATGGTTGTTGATTCAATGTGCACCCACCATAGAAGCTCCAATTTTCTCTACCTTTTCAGCATATAGTTTAAGTTTAAATTAGTGTTACAGAATTTATTTTGAACAAACTGAGATAGAAAGAGTTGGTCACAAACTAGCATGATTACAGAGGTAGTATAAAAAAACTCATCCAATATCAGAACTATTAATTGATAAAGGAAAAAAGCACAACAGGTACCACTCTGAGAGTACAAATCTTTCTAACATTGGTAATGTCCTTACAACACCATAAAACTTAAATTAAATATTAAAACACCATATTAAAAAAAAGTTGGCTTTGCTTGTACTAATATCAGTGTTCTAAATGGTGGTTGAGGCAGCCGCCTAGGCGGGAGGTGGACCTCAACCGCGAACTGCACCGCCTTGTGTTTAAGCGGTGGTAATGCATTTCCGATTCGGAGTCGAGTGATGTGTCTGGATTCATTGCCGGGCTTGGGCGATGCATGTGGACGCGTCATTGGTCTCGGATGACGTGTCTGGGCATGCACCACTAGTCTGGACTCATAGCCGGGCACGACAAGTCTAGACTCATAGCCGGGCACGACAAGTCTAGACTCATCGCCGGGCTTAGGTGACGTGGCCGGACTCGTCGCAGGCTTAGGTGACGCGTTTAGACACGCCACGTCCGACGATGCATCCGACGACAAAACACTGAAGCCAATCGCCGAATAGAATAAGTTTTTTTTTTAACTTAGGATTTAATCAAAACTTTAGATTAATAATTTTAATCATGATTGAGATAATTTAAATAGGCTTACCCAATAAAATTATCCTATTAATTTAATATATTTAAAAAATTATTATTGTTTATTTTAAAAAAATATTTAGATTATTTTTTTATTTTTAGTTAATATATTTTATAGTAATTTGCTTTTAAAAAAATTGATCCTTTCTTTAATATTTTATCCTTTAGTTAATGTATTATCTAATTATGTATAAAAATAATTAAAAAAAATTCAACCGCCTAGGCTGCTGAGGCAGTAAGCGGTTACTGACCGCACCGTCTACCGCTATTTACAACACTAACTAATATATTATGATTACAAATATACTAATAAAATAACTGTTTCAGAACTCATATTGACACTTCACGTTTATATCCTATAAGATAATCAGGAAAAACCTCTGAAAATTTGCATTCATGGTATGATTTTTCAATTTTTCATAGCTAACAACAAAGAAGGTCCTAGTAATTTTGGGCTAACAAAAAAGATGATCAAAGTTTCAACTGGCATCTTCTCATGTAAATAAGCAAATTAATATTGCATGGTGCAGAAACTTGATGGTTTTCTTCCAAAATCCCATGCTACCATGAATCTCAATGGTCATGTTGAAGAATTGCATCGCGTCATATCTCATATGTGAAGAATATGGGATGTGGTTATTGGAAATGCAACAAGGTTCGTCAATTATTTTACTTCCAGCAGTTGTTCAACTAACAAAAACTTGACTCTTCTTCATTATATGAAGAATGAATTGGCCTACACAACTCAGGATGATAACTCAATTTTTTTTTAAAGTTTTTTGTAAATCAAAAACTTTATGCTTCAAATTTTCCACTTGTTCATTTGAATGAGGATATACCAGAAACACATAAAGAGTCATACTATTTATGCATTTTGGAAGAAGTATATTTCTTTTATTACATTATTTCAAGAAGGGGTCCAACTACCTCGTAGAGTTTAAAATTCTTCTTTCTTTACAAAAATCATTATTTTATCATGAATTACTGAATTGTCTCTTTGGATGAGGAGGGAGATGTGTTATTTTGGCAAGAATAAGAACCATAACAAAGAAAGAGAGAAGAACAATGGTGACAAGTTTTAAAGAGAGAATATTTAATCCCCACCACTACCTTAAAATTTATTATCCAAAGAGCTGAAATGATCTATCCGCATCAATAGAGATGACTTGACAAAATTATGTCAACGATGAAAGCACCAAAGATTGTCCACTAAACCCAAAGGGATATCTCAATGACTAACAATAGAGTCATTGGTGATAATTATTCTACAGGGGTGGGTCAATTCTGAAGGGTATTTGGATTGTGTCGATAATTTTAAAGGGGCATTATCCGTGTCATATTTGGGCGACCAAACTGTTCGCACCGTACAAAGTTCTTCCAGCAAAAATCACAGCGTCCAGAAACAAAAAGACAAAATTGCTTCAATAACGGATGAAGGCTCCAGTCCCACAGGTAAAAAGTAAAACATTGCGACCGACCCAACGCGGGCGGAAAAGACGGCACAGGAGGAATCATGATAATGCGAATCGACGATTAGGGTTGACGGGTTCTCACCTCGAGCGAGGTGCAGAGACCACGAAGACCGCGGGAGTGGAAGAGGTAGCCGACCGCATCGTTGACCTCCTGCCGCGCCGACCCAACGGAGGCGGTGGGGCCCGCGGCGCCGATCGCCTGTTGCCCTCCCTTCACATCAGAGAAGCACCCGCCCATAGATCGATCGGCCGGTTCCCGTTTCGCCTCTCTCTCTCTCTCTCCCCCGCGCCTCGTCCTTCGCCTCAATCCTAACCTTCCTTTCGAAATGTTTTATGGCTATTTTTGCAATCGTGGGAAGCGGAGGCGACGTGAAATTATATATTTAGGCAAAAACCTCGTGAAATATTATAATAAGTGGAATGATATCTAATCACGTTAAATATAGCAGTTAAATAAAATCAATTTATGATGATTTATTATATCTGAATTGGTGCAATGAATTGTATTTATTATCATCATCATATTTTTCCTAATATATTATCTTGACGTGTGTAAATAAATTAAAAAAAATAATTATTATTTATTATTCTTTTCTATATTTATGCAATTCGACTTATTGTTATGGTCTCCAAAGGGGAAAGGAATAAGTAACGATGGCGTAAATAATAAGTAAATATTTGCCCTTTTTTGCTATCCCAGGAATAACTGAACGAACAATTGTCACTGAATACACATTTCAATGGTTTATTCACTGTCTAAAACCAATAATATAAAGTGTAGAAAAGGACCCCAATTCTTCTTGTCACATAATAATCCTCGTGCATGCATATTTTATATTCGGAACAGATGGAGAAACGCTACTAAATGTTGCGATAGTCACCAGCAATATCCTTAGCAATCTTTTGAGCATCCTCTCCGGAGCCTAGAATTCCCATTCTCACAAGTCCGGCGCAGTAAAGCTTATTCTTCCCTTTCCAGTGGTTAGGGTATTTCTGCTTCGACATTCCGTCTTCTCCTATCAGGAAATCATCACCCTGTCAAAAAAAAATACATATATATTATTAAATTTTATGAAAAGCACTGCATGCCTTCGAAGGAACATGACTTTCACTTGAATCTACAGAAAAGTTTGAGGTTACCTTAAGCCATTTCTTGACGGAGCTCCTGTAGCCTGTTGCGAGGATGACAGCGTCGAAGTTCTGAATCTTTCCGTCTGTGAATGTGACGTTGTGGCCGTCGATGCTCTTTATCGACGGAACGACCTGAACGGCTCCTGATTTAATTTTGCTTACCGTGCCAACATCAACGACCGGGTATATTGGGGTGTGCTTTTTCATGTACATGGGTCCTATCGGCGGTCTGTGTAGGCCATACTTTGCGAGATTCCCGTATATGAAATAACATGCGAGGAGAATTAAGTGGTCGACTAGCCACATTGGCAAATATTTCATGAGACGCATGGCAACGAACCATATCCCCCTCGGTACTATGTGAAGCTGCATGAGCAAATACAGACCACCAAATTTAAATAAACAATTCATCGCAAAAGATCCATCTAACTTTTTTTTGATTTTGCAAAAGCCATTTATTTGTTGTTTTATCTCTTCCATCAATTATATAAATACAAATTTTGTAAAATGAAGAACAAATGTACTTTTTCCACAATCTAAGAATTAAATATTGGGTTAAGAATTTCATAATTTTGAATGGTCGATTTTGATAATCGATGTCCAAATAAAAGGTAAATGCCTTTTTGGCGTATATTTCCTTGCTTTCCAAATGGAATGAAATTAATAATATGATTATTGAGTCATAATTAAGTTACCTGGCTCCTGACGACGACGCAGGTGGTGTGGACCCCGCCGTTGGCGAGGTCGAGCGCTATCTCCATGCCGGAGTTGCCGCCCCCCACCACGAGCACGGCCTTCCCCTCGTAGTCCCTCCCCGTCCGGTATCGGCTCGAATGCACCACTGACCCACGGAACTCCGCCAGACCCGGGATCTCCGGCATCGCCGGATCGGCGTTTTCCCCGCTCGCCACCACAAGGTACCGCGCGGCGTAAAGCTCCTCAGCGCCGCTGCCGTTCTCTTCTGTGTTCCTCGCCGTCACCAGCCACCTCCCCGACGCCTCGTGGTACTCCGCTGACACCACCTCGCGGCTCAGTGCCACGCGGAGCCGGAACCGCTCCGCGTAGTCATCCAGGTAGCGGACGAAGTCGTTCTTGGGGAGGAACGTGGGTGCCTCAGGCGGGTGGGCCGAGTGCGGGAGATGGCTGTACTCCTTGGCCAGATGGAGCTTGACGCGATCGTAGCATCGCTGCCGCCACAACGAGGCGATGCAGCCGTCGCGCTCCAGGATGAGGCACGGCACCGACAGCTCCGTCAGGCACGCCGCCGTCGCCAGCCCGGACTGCCCTGCCCCGACGATCAACACTACCTCCTCCCTCATTGATCGCCTCGCACTCTGATTTCAGCAATTAGGAAAGTTGAGAATGGAGATTGAAATCATCCGAGGGAATCGTTTATATAGAAATAAGAATGCCGTTCGCTTTTGTTATCTCTCTGATTAAAGGAAGAAAGTATTTAACCAAAAAAAAATAAAGAAGGAAGTATTATACTTATAAAGAAAGAAATAAAAGTTTATTTCTTGATGGATGAAAATAAATAAATAAAAAAGGGAAAAGCAACTAATTTCTTCCCTTTATCTTCCCTCTCAACAAGTAAGAAATTTAGGTAAATGATAAAGTTTAACAATTTTTTAAGTATATATTATTTTAAAATTGGGGGAAATAAAGCAATTATTTAACATTAACTTATTATTTTTTTTTACACAACTATAATTCGTAGGGGCAAATGGTGACTAAGAATTAATAATAAAATCTAAAGTAAAGTTTTTCTTGGGGGAATTAATTTTTTATAAAACATTGTACATCCTTCCCTCGTAGTTTTTCTAGTCCATTATATTTAAGTAAAGTATGATGATGCCACATACATATTTGTTGTTTTTCTTTTTGTATTAAGCATCCTTGCTCCTTCATCTTCATAGTAATATTTCTGTTTTTTTTGGTTTGTCAAAGCATTTGTAGTAAAGCTCACTATTAGTACTCCAAACATTTAAAACCACTTCTCAAGTAGAATTTTGCTGATCTTTAAATCTTTTTTATTTTGCTCACAACCTCCATGGGCTTGCTAAAGCAGCTATTACTAATAGCGGAGGCAAAAGGATGACCTAATGGGGTTATCCATCATATGTGCCAAAGACCACCATGGATCTTTGAAAGATTAACCCCTATCAAACACTTTTGCTGTTTTCCCATCTTTTTGTACCTTCTTACTAGAATATGTTTTAACTTTCCTCTCATTATTGTGCTCTGTGCACAATTTAAATGATTGTAGACTTGATATCTCAAGGATACTAATGCAAAAGAATTGCTGAAAATTGATCAATGAGCTATAATTTGTAGCTTGGTGTAACTATTTTTCATTGTCACTCAGTTCTGTTAGTTCCAATGTAATTATCAATGGTTGATAGGAGTAGCTGTTTGCATAGGGTTAAATTGAATAAGTTAATAGAGGCATCAAACATTATATGTGTGTGCAGTCTAACAGAGGTGTTTTGTTCCTTACTCCAGATCATTGTTTTCTTAAGCGACCAATTTCGAAGTACTAATTGTTGATTAATTAATCATGTCATTTTTTCATTTTAACATATGTACTATTTTAGTTAGTTACTTGGTTATTCAATCTTGTTTAGTTAACATATGGCACTAAGGATGAAGACTTCATAGTTTTGTAAGTATGTGATGCATTGTGGTCTTGCCTAATTGGATATTCAATGTCTAAGTGCTGTGATTTTCCTCTCATTTGTTTAACAGTTATCTAAGAGGAAACGCTAGATGTATTCAAGAAAACAAGTTGAGAGTTGCACTTCTCAGTCCTCTGCCTTCTCCAGAATTAGAACCAATTAGTTGCAGGCAACAATCTCAAGGAGTTGTTCTTCTCAGCCCTTCAAGTTGAAGCTCAACAATCTTGAACTGAAACTAGACTATAAGGCCAACTTTCATATCCTTCTGGCAAGCCTGTTGTGACTCCAGCTTTTATTACCTAAGAGATGGAAATTTCTAGGCTGAAAAGACAGGAAGAACTTGTCAGTGTATTTCCTTTGGTCAAAAGTTCATCTAGTGCCCCTGCAGCTTTTTTGCATTTTTCATCTTAAACTGACAATGAATTATGACAACAAAAGCTTGAATTGTTGTGTTCATAACAACATCATTGGCATTCTTAGAAGACCATTAGTCAAAACTTGTGTAAAAATGCTGAATCAGTGTTTCAAAACTGGGTCAGATCACCAGCTAATTTTGATCTGAAAAATTCTTAAAAACTTTAAGACAACCAACATTATGGAAACAATGCATCATGGAATTAGAATCCAGTGTATTATTGACTACTTTTAAGCATATTGAAATGACTCATATTAGCATAAAAGCTTGTTGTCGTTCCCATCAAAATTGCATAACTGACTTTGCATCATGGAATTTGCATCTTGTTCTAAATTAATCTCATCTAATAACAACTCACGATAGCCATTTTAGTCACATGATGTGGGCATATTCTAAAGTGAATTTAATTTCGAATGAGTTCACGGGCATGTGGACCCTATGAATCCCGACTAATCAAATCCAAATGCTTCATTTGCATTAGCAGTACATAATTATATATACGATGTTTTTTTTAAAAAAAAATGATTTCTTTTCCACTTGTTCATCATGAACTTTCATGCCATTTGGTCAAATTAAAATCGAAACCTGATTGAGTGCCAATGCTGTGGGTTTTTTTTATTCTACTTTTTTTTCAGGTTTAGTGATCATGAAGGCAACACTACCACTTCACTTTGATTAGTGCACAGGCTCGGATCATGATTACTACTTCTGGTGTTTCTCATCATGCCATCACCGATGTTAAGATGCTACAACCTTATTTTTTTTTTTATTGTAGTCTTTAAAAATATCGTTTTACTTTGCTATCTAGAATACTATTTAAAATGGTATATTTCAACCATTCAAAAACTAATTTTAAAATTTCAGTTCAATCGAAATATTCTACCAAATCAAAATTCAATTTGATTTATTCAAATAATCAGATTTTTTTTAAGTATCAATTATTACAATTAAATCGGTTTCAGTTTCAATTATAAATTTTAAAAATCAATTAATTATTTTTTTTTAATTAAATAATAGAAGATATTAAATTTTTTAGTTTTTTATTAAACAAATTAAGTTTTCATTAACAAATCTTAATATTTTTTTTAAAAAATAATTAATTTGATTACGACCAAATTAACTATTTTTTTATTTAGATGGTTCAATTTTAATATAGTAAAAATAAATCGATTCAGTGGTTGGAAAAAAATTTAATAAATTTAGTTTTAATAAATTTGGTTTGATTTTAACCGAATGTTTTAAAATATTCAACAATTTGCAACTAAACCATGATCCCGACTAAAAATATAAATAAATCCTAAAATATCTTGTATCATTAATCTGTGATCGTATAAATATCACAGGCGATGAATACAAACAAATATTTCCATTTTGAAATTATAAATCTCCTCTTTTAAATGCTCTTGTTCTGTCAATATCATAAATTTAATCATGGCGTAGTTTGGTTGGCAACTTCCCAATTAAACAAGAGCCAACGTAATAAACAATAAAAAATATACCAAATAGCGACGAACATATTCTCTCGTATTTATGTTACTAGAAACATTCCGACGGAATAGCAATACAATGTATCCCGATATCAGTCATTGACATTGTAGCAACAGGTATTTATATATCTGTTGCTACTTTTAATGATGGATATTTTAATTTTCGGCATTGCTAGTTGAACGGAGTGAAATTTTTATTGAAGCATTAGCGACGGATATTTTAATTTCCGTCGCTAAAAATAACGATAGATATTTACTAATCCTGTATATCGAAGAGAGCATCGACGTTTAGCAATTAGCGGCGGGTTAATAAATTTCTATTGCTAAATTTTGCTACATTGATACATGATCTCTTCGTTTTTCCTATTTTCTCTGTCTATATATAAATCTAATTCACTATAACAATCACAAGTGATGATTTTCACAATAAACTCATAATATATAATAACAAAATTTACAACAAACTCATTATATATCAACAATTACAACATAGCAAACTCATAACACATAATAAATGTACAACACATCACAAAAAGCATAACAATCCATTAGAACTAAAATGAATAATAATAATAATGATCCTGTCCGAAAGTCGAAAAGACGGAAAGCTGGGGATGTGGCGCTCACGCTGACCTCCTCTGGACTCCGCTCGGACCTGCAACACAAACTACGTCAGTGCCGAGCCAGGGAAGGGGTCCTCGGCATTGGCCCTGTTGGACGTTACAGGAGACGAAGGGGCATGGTTTCAGCTTCGTTTCTCTCTTTGCTGCAAACGGCAAGAAGACGAAAGAGTGTCATTTCTCCTTCGTCTTCCTTAGTCTTCTTATAAAGGTGCACCCTGTCAAAAGAAGAATAGAAAGAAAATAAAATAGGAGAGTAATAATTAATCTTATTATTTGTTGATATTTGCCCTCAAGACAATACAATATATAGGATTTAAATAAGTACTCGGTCAATTAACCAATTAATAAATAACAGAATAATTCTAAAAATTATTCTGAGAATTATTCTAATAATTATAACAGAATTATTAGAATAATTCTAAAACTAATTTAATTTGATTTAATGATTTGATCCGGTCAATTCTGGTAATTCTCTTTTATCTCTTTACCCCCCGACAAACTTAACGGGAGATCTTTGACGTTGAGTTTGCTTGCTAACTTGTTGAAAAGTTGTCTGGATAATGGCTTAGTAAAGATATCAACAATTTGATCCTCAGCAGAGATATAAGAGACGGATAATTGTTGAGTTGTCATACGTTCACGAACAAAATGAAAATCAATCTCCACATGTTTTGTACGAGCATGAAAGATTGGATTAGCTATGAGATATGTTGCTCCAATATTGTCGCACCAAATTTTTGGTGCAATATTTGATGCAAGATGAAGTTCAGAGAGAAGTGATTGAAGTCAAATAATTTCAGACGTTGTATTTGTTGGTGCAACCTTAGGTCAAGGTTGACCTGGTTGACCCGACTCGAGTTGACGTGACTCGAGTTGTATTTTGATGTTTGACTTGGGAAGATTGTCGGTGCAACGCGAAAAGTCCAAGTATGGAGACTTGGCACGGAAAAGTCCAAGCAGGGAGCTTGGCACGCGAAAAGTCCAAGTATGGAGACTTGGCACTGGAAAAGTCCAAGTATGGAGACTTGGCACGGGGAAAGTCCTGGTGAGTGAAGCCAGGCAGTGGGAAAGTCCTAACTGGGATGTTAGGCAGTTGGAAAGTCCTGGTGAGTGAAGCCAGGCAGTGGGAAAGTCCTAACTGGGATGTTAGGCAGTGTGGAAATCCTGGTGAGTGAAGCCAGGTGGAAAGTCCTGGTGAGTAAAGCCGGGCAAGGGAAAATCCAGATGGATCAAGGGTGATCGGACATCTGGTGTTGAGAAGTCCAAGTGAGTGAAGCTTGGCATATGGAGTCGGAGAGGGCTCGGTAGCTCGTTCTCCGAACTAGGTTAGAGAGGGCACTCTAAACCTAGGAGTTGGATCGGACTGGTGACCGATCCGGTGATATTGCGTTGCTCGATCGGTCCGTGACCGATCGAATCAATCGATGGCTCATCGATTGAATCGATCGGTCCGAGACCGATCAGAGGCAACGCAACTTGCGAGAAGAAAGCCGTGGATCGGTCTGCGACCGATCCACCCATGGCTCGATCGATCGGCGGCACCGATCCTAGATCGGCGTGAGAGGCTCGATCGGCCTATGGACCGATCAGGAGGTCCTGATCGGTCCACAGATCGAGCTATAGCGAGACCGATACATGTCGGGGACTCAGTGAAGATCAGCTTAGGCCCGATCGGTCCGCAGACCGATCAGAGTTCTGATGTTGCGACGCAACGGCTAGTTTCTTCGCCTTCTTCGCAGGTATAAAGGGGTCGAGAGCTGTAGCTGCACTACTTCTTCTTCCTCTTCTCTTCTGCTACAGAGCTGCTGTTCTGGTGCTTGAGCTTTATTGAGCTCTTCTTCACAAGCTTCGCGTGAGCTTCTCGACTGGGATATCCTGCTGTTGGAGGTGTTCTGAGGAGCTGCTGCTTCAACGAATCCAGTCGGCGAGGAGGCAAGAAAACCTGTGTTTTTACATTTATTGTTCTTGTCTTCTTGTATTTCTTGTTGTATTCCTTTCTTGCTGTTGCAAGAATATTGTGGCGAGGTTTCTCCACCCACAAGGAGTATATTGTATTAGCCGGTTTTCCGGGGACTCATCCACCGACGGATTGATAGGCTTCGTCCACCTTACGGACACGCCGAGGAGTAGGAGTTTCATCTCCGAACCTCGTTACATCGACGAGTTGAGGTTTGGTTTGTTTTGTTTTCGTTTCCTTTTGTTATTTCCGCTGCTAACCTAATTTGTAGAAAGAAACGAGCAAAGATTTGGGGTCGGCTATTCACACCCCCCTCTCTAGCCGTACGAAGGATCCCAACAAGTGGTATCAGAGCGAGGCCGCTCTTCGACGGATCAACACCCGGGGGAGCACGGGCTAGAGATGGATCTCTATGGAGAAGATGTTACGATTCAACCCTTCTACGAGTCTCACGACAACTTCACATATTGGAAGGTAAGGATGATGTATTTTCTTAGGACTAATATGTTAAATTGGTTTTGTGTACAAGAAGGGTTTTCCCCTCCGATGGATGAGGAAGGAAAACCTATCAAGAAGAAGGAGTGGACAAAAGAACAAATCCACCAATCCACAATCAACGACGAGGTAACGAAAATCCTTGAATTTTCATTACCTAGTGATATCTTGTGTAAGGTAGGCGGTTATAACAATGCCAAGGAGTTGTGGAACAACTTGGCCAAACTCCATGAGGAGAGCCCCACTTCAAGCCATGAAGAGGAGCCTAGTGAGCCAAGTAGCTCACATCGTGGAGGTGAGGAATTAGAAGTTGAGGGATACTCAACATCTAAAGAAGAAGAGGAGGTGAGTTCTTCTTCAAGATCGAAGCACGAAGAAGAAGCTTCTACCTCCGGGAGGGATGAAGAAGAGAGCATCCATCCATCCTCAACCCTAGGTAACTCAAACACTTCAAGTTCAAGTAAATTGCATATAATGTGTTTTGAGTGTAGGGAATTTGGACATTACAAGAGTAAATGTCCAAAGAAGATTAAGAAGACTCCACCGGCGCCAAAGATCAAGGAAGTCGGAGTCCCAAAATGCAAGGGCAAGGAGCACGTGGTGTGCTTCCAATGCAAGCAACGGGGACACTATAGGAGTCAATGTCCAAGGGGGAGGCAATCTCACAAGGACAAAAGACCAAGCACGTGTAAAGGGGGAGCGAAGGCAAACCCTAAGGTATCCTCTAAGGTTCATTCTTGCACTTCTAATAAGAGACATGCTAGTAGTCTTATTGCAATTGTCAAGAATGATAAGCATGATAATCATAGGAATCAATATATGTGCTTAGGTGCCAAACATGTGAGCCTAGATAAGGATAACACTAGGAAAGCCAACCCTAGAATTAACTCATCTAAGGCTAAGGAAAACCTAGGTAGGAATCCCAAATCAACTAGACACATGCCTAGGAATGCCTCAAAGAACAATGACAAATTAAAACTTGAGGTATTAGAAAAGGAGAATCAAGTCTTGAGGTCAAGACTTGATACTTTGGAAAAGGCTCTTAAGAACTTGGAGAAGTCATCTCTAGGGTTTAAGGGTCAAAAACCAATGTCCAAGGACAAGAAAGGTTTGGGTCACAAACCTAAGTCCCAAGTGGACAAGCCCACTTATCATAATGTTCCATTCGATTATGGAACAAAATCTAGGGCTAGGAAAACCACCACCAAGGTCACAAGGGGAGTCACCCCTAGAGTTGATCTTGATGAGTCCCAAATGACCAAGGCTTTAAAGCCTAAGAGGGTCATTAGGAGGGTTGCTAGGGAAGTTATCCCTAGTGAATATTTAGTGAACCCAATGAGGTCTAATAGGTATTGGGTTCCTAGGAGCATCTTCTCTACCCCATAGATGGGTTAGAGAGTGTCAACTCCGATTAGAAGAGTAGTTAACCCAACTTTGAGGAAATTGACACTCAAGGAGCATTTTCAAGGTTTTGAGAACTTTTGAAAATGAAATGGAATTATCATTTACTCCTTTGAAGAGTTAAATGTGCCTAAAAGATTGAAAATTTCATTTTTAATCTCAATTGGCACAATTTGGGAAAATCTAGAGAACTCTCGAGGAAAAATGAAACATGTCAAGTTTTGAGGATAAATTTGATCTTTAAATGACATAAATTAATCTAGAGTTCAAGAAGTGTCAAAATTAGGATTTTGGCATTTTGGGGCAATCTAGGATTAAATTTGAAGTTAGCCAAGTGGTTAAGGATACTTAGATAGGTAATCTAGGTATATTTATTTATGCTAAATCTTGCCATGATTGTTTGCCCTCACATGTCATGGCATCATGTTTAGTTTTATTATCATTTGAAATGTCATGATAATGCTTAGGCTAGTTTTTATGTCATGTTTATTTAAGTTTCAAACTTTATGCCATGACATCATGACATTGGCACATGTTTTCATTTATGATACCATTTTATGCCATGTCATCATCTCTTGCATTAATAATCAATGAAATTGATTTAAGGATAAAAACACATTTTGATATTGAGATCAAAGTGTAGTTTAGAAAATGCATGAGAACTTAGCCTAAGTTGACCTTAATCCATGTCTCACATCAAATTGACTTGAATGTGGTTTGATACACCTTAGATGTGTGTGAGATATTAGGATCATGAGTTAGGATCAAGGTGCATAGTCCTTGTACCTAGATGACCCTAATTCAAGAAATTAAGGATCATAGGGAAAGCTTGTGTACAAGTCATGTACATCTAGCCCTAAGATTATGGTCCTAAATTAAAAGGTTTAAAATCATTTTAAAATTGATTTGGAAAACCTTGATGAAGCCATCTTAGTGATTGCATTCATCATTGAACAAAGTGATACAAAGTTTTTGAAACTTTGAGCTATTTCAAAACTTTTCGAACTTTGTATCAAGATTTGAAAATGGAAGTTATTTTCATCTAAAACTATTTTTCCATGATAGTGTATGATATGAGGAATGTATCCTCAAAGTTTCGTAATTTTTAGAATTTTCTGTAATTTTCTGTGAGTTTCTGAACTTCTCCCGGGGAGAAAATCAGAAGTTCTGATTTCAGTAGCTGGATCGGTCCAGGGACCGATCCAGGGAAGATCTGATCGGTCTGCGGACCGATCCAGAGTATTGTGGATCGATCTGCAGACCGATCCAGTGAGTTCCAGTAGCACGAGTGCGATCTGGTGAAGGGCTGATCGGTTTGGGGACCGATCAGGGCATGCCGAATTTCTGATTTCTCAGCTGTTGTCTGAAATTTCAGTTATGGAAGTGGTGTTTTCGGATTTCTAAAGGTTTGGAACTCTCAAAGACATTGTTGGTGTAATGGTCAAGGGGGAGTTGACTTTTAGGGGGAGTTTTTACTCCTTAAGACTTTTGAGGATTAGTGATATGGGATTATCACTAAGTTGATTGTTGAGTTTAGTATCAAGGAGGAAATTAAGAGTTTCAATGGAAGGTATGGGACTTTCATTAGGAAGAAAATCTTGACCTTGATACCCTCCTTTTTCTTTTTGATGTGTGTCAAAAAGGGGAGAGTGTTCATTGGAGAATTATTGGAGAACCCAAGTTAGGTTATCGGGTTAACCTAAGCTAGGAGAAGAATGTCTAGGAATGTTCAAGGAAGAACATTGGAATTCTTTTTGATGTGTGTCAAAAAGGGGGAGAATTATTGGAGAACCCAAGTTAGGTTATCGGGTTAACCTAAGGGGAGAATGTCCAGAGAATGTTCAAGGAAGGAACATTGGACATTGGAAGATGATTGAAAACCTAAGTTAGGTTATCAGGTTAACCTAAGGGGAGAATGTCCAGAGAATGTTCAAGGAAGGAACATTGGACATTGGAAGATGATTGAAAACCTAAGTTAGGTTATCGGGTTAACCTAACTTGATTATGGTTTTGTCAAACATCAAAAAGGGGGAGATTGTTGGTGCAACCTTAGGTCAAGGTTGACCTGGTTGACCCGACTCGAGTTGACGTGACTCGAGTTGTATTTTGATGTTTGACTTGGGAAGATTGTCGGTGCAACGCGAAAAGTCCAAGTATGGAGACTTGGCACGGAAAAGTCCAAGCAGGGAGCTTGGCACGCGAAAAGTCCAAGTATGGAGACTTGGCACTGGAAAAGTCCAAGTATGGAGACTTGGCACTGGAAAAGTCCAAGTATGGAGACTTGGCACGGGGAAAGTCCTGGTGAGTGAAGTCAGGCAGTGGGAAAGTCCTAACTGGGATGTTAGGCAGTTGGAAAGTCCTGGTGAGTGAAGCCAGGCAGTGAGAAAGTCCTAACTGGGATGTTAGGCAGTGTGGAAATCCTGGTGAGTGAAGCCAGGTGGAAAGTCCTGGTGAGTAAAGCCGGGCAAGGGAAAATCCAGATGGATCAAGGGTGATCGGACATCTGGTGTTGAGAAGTCCAAGTGAGTGAAGCTTGGCATATGGAGTCGGAGAGGGCTCGGTAGTTCGTTCTCCGAACTAGGTTAGAGAGGGCACTCTAAACCTAGGAGTTGGATCGGTCTGCAGACCGATCCAGTGATACTCAGTGTTTCCTGATCGGTCTGGTGACCGATCAGAATCCACTCAGTCGTTTAGATCGATCAGGAGGCAACGCAACTTGCGAGAAGAAAGCCGTGGATCGGTCTGCTGACCGATCCACCCATGGCCTGATCGATCGGCAGACCGATCAGGCATAGATCAGTGGCGTGAGGAGCCGAAGCCTGATCGGTCTATGGACCGATCAGGAGGTTCCCTGATCGGTCCACAGACCGATCAGGGCTTCGATCGCGACACCTGATCGGTCTGGGGACCGATCAGGTGACAAACAGAAGCTTCACGCGCCTAGGCTGATCGGTCTGCAGACCGATCAGGGTTCTAGCCGTTGCGACGCAACGGCTAGTTTCTTCGCTGTCTTCTTCGCAGGTATAAAGGGGTCGAGAGCTGCTGCTGCACAGTCACTTCTTACTCTTCTCTTCTGCTACAGAGCTGCTGTTCTGGTGCTTGAGCTTTGTTGAGCTCTTCTTCGCAAGCTTCGCGTGAGCTTCTCGACTGGGATATCCTGCTGTTGTAGGTGTTCTGAGGAGCTGCTGCTTCAACGAATCCAGTCGGCGAGGAGGCAAGAAAACCTGTGTTTTTACATTTATTGTTCTTGTCTTCTTGTATTTCTTGTTGTATTCCTTTCTTGCTGTTGCAAGAATATTGTGGCGAGGTTTCTTCACCCACAACGAGTATATTGTATTAGCCGGTTTTCCGGGGACTCATCCACCGACGGATTGATAGGCTTCGTCCACCTTACGGACACGCCGAGGAGTAGGAGTTTCATCTCCGAACCTCGTTACATCGACGAGTTGAGGTTTGGTTTGTTTTGTTTTCGTTTCCTTTTGTTATTTCCGCTGCTAACCTAATTTGTAGAAAGAAACGAGCAAAGATTTGGGGTCGGCTATTCACACCCCCCTCTCTAGCCGTACGAAGGATCCCAACAGTATTTGCTATAGCTTTATATTCTGCCTCAGTACTTGAACGAGATACCGTAGGTTGCTTCTTCGAATTCCATGAGATAAGATTTCGTCTAAGAAATATTGCATATCCACTAGTAGAGCGTTTATCTTCAGGAGAACTTGCCCAATCCGCATCACTATAGGCATGTAAATCTCGAGACAATTGACGATATAAAAGAAGACCATGTAGAATAGTACCTTTGAGATAGCGAAGTATTCTTTTTACATTATCCCAATTTTGTTCAGTTGGAGCATGCATGAATTGACAAGCACGATTTACTACAAAAGTAATATCAGGGCGTGTGATAGTGACATATTGTAAGGCTCCAACAATGCTTCGATAAATCTGTGGATCAGACAGAGCAGGAGAGGATGCAGATGGAGAGTTGTTTATAGCAATTGGTGTAGAGACCGGACGTACTCCATCCATTTTGGCTATTTGAAGAAGTCCAGTAATGTATTTGCTCTGAGAGAGAAGATAGGCATCCTCATATGGAATAAGCTCAATACCAAGAAAAAAACGAGCAATGCCCAAATCTCGGGTAGGAAATTCTTGATTGAGAAGACTTAATAAAGTTATGATGTCCTTGTGATCATTACCGGTTATCAGGATGTCATCCACATAAATAAGAAAAAATATCATAGACCCATCATTATATTTATGAAATAGAGATGAGTCAGTCTTTGATCCAGAAAATCCTTGAGATTGTAACCAATTAGATAGTCGATGAAACCATGCACGAGGAGCTTGTCGAAGACCATATAAAGATTTCTTAAGTTGGCAAACATGAGATGGAAATTGTGGATGAATAAACCCAGGTGGTTTCTCCATAAATACAGTTTCCTCAAGATGACCATGGAGAAACGTATTTGAGATGTCCAATTGGTGTACAGGCCAATTGGAACTAACAGTTATCGATAATAATAGTCTGACAGATGTAATTTTGATGACTGGACTAAAAGTGTCATTGAAGTCAATACCTGGTTACTGACTAAAACCTTTGGCTACAAGTCGAGCTTTGTATCGTTCAAGAGAGCCATCAGCTCGATACTTAAGACGGAATATCCATTTAGAGCCCACAACATTCATTGAGGAAGTGCGTGGAACTAGACTTCATGTTCCATTGCGAAGAAGTGCATCAAATTTTGTAGCCATTGCACTACGCCAATTTGGATCCTTGTTTGCTTGCGTAAAACAAGTTGGTTCAATAGATTTTGAAGAAACCACTAGAGCCCGTGGAAGAGGATATCGAGTCGCATTTGGTGGGCAACGTTCATAAATGTCACTAATGGGAAGCATGCGACGAGGAGCATTATCATCTGAATCACTTGTTGATGGTGATGAGGAAGTAGGCTGACATGGTGATGTAGATGATGGACTTGCATTATCCAAGGATTCAGAACTAGAGAGCATATTATCTTCGACCGGCGAGGCTTCCAAGATAGGAGTAGCATCCTGAGGTGATTCTGATGGTATAGGGGAGTTATTAGAGAGCGGAGCAGAACCTAGGATGCCATCATTTCTGACAATATTAGGTGGTATTAAGAAGGTGCCACCTGTATCTGGAGGAGAGATCGAAGAAGATACTGAAAAAGGGAATAGAGTCTCATCAAAAGTAACATGTCGTGAAATATAAATTCGACCTGTTGGTATATGTAAGCAACGATAACCATGGTGCAAATTGCTGTAACCAAGGAAAACACATTGTAGTGAACGAGAGTCAAGTTTGTGTTTAGAGTAGGAGCGTAACCATGGATAACATGCGCAACCAAAAATTCGAAAGAAAGTGTAATTAGGAGTTTGATTATAAAGTGTTTCAAAAGGACATTTATGATTGAGCAATGGAGTAGGAAGTCGATTTTTGAGATATACAGCAGTGGTAACAGCTTCATCCCAAAATTTACGTGGAACTGATGCATGATGAAGAAGAGCTAAGGCAGTTCGACTATGTGTTTATGTTTTCTCTCAGCAGAGCCATTTTATTCCGGAGTGTGAGGACAAGAGACTCGATGAACAATTCCACAAGAGACAAGATGACGATGGAGAGCTTGATATTCACCTCCCCAATCAGAATAAAAAGAAAGTATTTTACGATTAAAAATATCGTTCAACTTGATTTTGAAATTTACAGAATATATCCAATAAATCAGATTTTCTTTTCATAGGATAGAGCCAAGTATATTTACTAAAATGATCAATAAATGTAACATAATATTGGAAACCTTGGTTAGATAAAACAGGTGCAGGGCCCCAAACATCAGAATGAATTAATTCAAGTGGGAAATTAGAAACATAATCGGATGAATAGAAAGGTAGCTTATGACTTTTAGATTCCATGTATGCCCTACATGAATGAGATGGAGAGGAGGTAATGGAAGTAGGTAAATCATACCTATTGATGATTGACTGGACAATATGAAGAGAAGGATGACCAAGTCGAGCATGCCAAGCTGGTTTATTTGTGCGTTCACCAACAAAAGCTTTGATTGAAGAACTTTGAAGATAGTAGAGGCCATTTTTGATTCTCCCATGAAACACAATAGCATTTTTCCTTTATCTTTTATAAGATAATGATTATAATGGAACTCAAAAATGACATTGTTATCAAAACAAAACTGACGGGTAGAAAGTAAATTTTTAGTGATAGATGGAACATGAAAGATATTGCGCATGTGAAAAGTTCGATTAGATAAATGAATATATGTGTTTCCAAGATTAGCAATTTGCAAACCTGAGTCATCGCCTACTTGAACCGTATCTGAGCCATAATATGACATTACGTCTGTAAGGATATTATAATCCGATATGACATGATGAGTTGCTTCAGTGTCAATATACCAATCAGTAGATGAAAACTCTGGGGTTTTACCGCAAGTAGGCACAGATGAGAGAGCTTTAGGATATGCTTGTGAAATAGACGGTTGTCTTGAGACTGTAGAACCACCAATGAAATTTGAGATAAATCTTTGAGGGCATAGATTTCCAGGATGACCAATGATGTGACAAATTTGACATTTTACCCGAGAGTAATCAAATCTTTTAGGGCATAAATTTCCAGTATGGCCAATGATGCGACAAATTTGACATTGGACTGAATTTTGTTTTTGGCCTCCTTGATAGTGTTGAGTATTTGACATCTAAAGTAAAATAACTTATATTGTAGAGAGATTGGATCGCCGGAAAGGGAGCCTTTCGCCTGGAGAAACTCCCCTTGGAGGAAATAGAAGCCTTGGCTGGAACCACTTGTTGTCGACGTCGAGGTTTGGTCGGCGTTCGGTGGACAGCGACGGTAGCACAAAAGGAGAAGCCCTTTTGTCGTCTTGTTTTGCGGTTTCAAAAAAAAAAAAAAACTCCTCTTTTGTCTTGGGCGGCGGCAGAAAAAGGAAGGGAAGAGGATTTGTGAGGGAGAATTAAGAGAAAGAGAAGGAACGAAGGATCATGGCTATGATACCATGTCAAAAGAAGAATAGAAAGAAAATAAAATAGGAGAGTAATAATTAATCTTATTGTTTGTTGATATTTGCCCTCAAGACAATACAATATATAGGATTTAAACAAGTACTCGGTCAATTAACCAATTAATAAATAACAGAATAATTCTAAAAATTATTCTGAAAATTATTCTAATAATTATAACAGAATTATTAGAATAATCCTAAAACTAATTTGATTTGATTTAATGATTTGATCCGGTCAATTCTGGTAATTCTCTTTTATCTCTTTTACACCCAAGCCTTTGAGAAGATCAGAGGATCGCAGCAGAAGGTTTGTGAAGGTGATCAGAGAGCGCAAGCGAAGTTGTGAGGTGATCAGAGAGCACTAGAGAACGTCCAGAGGCTGGGATTTGGTTCATGGAAAAGTTCGAGGAGGTTCCGAGTGGTGATCTTCTCGGGGACAGCATCAGCGACTTCTCCGGCGGTTCTTCGGCGATTTCTTCGGGAGATCACTGTGAGTGGTTACTGCTTTGATTTCGATTTGTTTCATGCTCTCAAAAGAACCTACAATGGTATCAGAACATAGATTTGAAAGCATGAAAATCGATGCGGAAAAGCTCGCGTTTTTTCTTCTTCTGTCGCGAAGAAGAAGATGAACAGTGAGTTCATCAATTGAATCGATTAACCAATCGATTCAATTGAATTGATTGAAATTTCATTTCAATCGATTCAAAATCACGTACAGTAGTTTAATCGATTCTTGAATCGATTGAAGAGAAAAAAAGGATGAACAGTGTCGTTTTGACGAAGCACAGTAAATAAATAAAAAAACGCGTGCACTTGAATCGATTCATGAATTGATTCAAGAGTGAAAAAAAAAGCATGAACAGTATTTTTTTTTAATAACGAACCACGGTGCATGCATATTTTTTTCTCTCTTCACGTATATTATATACAGTGATGTTTAAATTTTAATTAAATATATTTATTAATTAATTAAATACATAAGGAAATGTATTATTAATTAATAAATATTTAATTAATTTATGGTTCAATTTACTGAGAATGGAACCATACCAACTTGTCCGATCAAACTCATGTCTGGTTTAAATTATTGATTGATTTAAGCAGACTAGTTTGATTCAATGATACCTAGATCTGATTCAAATTATTTGTTGGTTTAACCAGTTCGGTTTATTATTGAATTAATTGGGGTGATCTTAATTACAGAAGTTGGGCTGATCAAATATGACCAGATTAGTTCTGTTGTATCAGATTTGATCAAAAAAAATTAGATTTGTTCTAATGGGTCTGACTTAATCCAATGGGCAATTGGACGAATCAAACGGACCTAAGTTTGATCAATAAGTCTGAGATTGACTCAAATGAGCTTAAACAATAACAGAACATAGGTCAGAAATCTCTGTCCAATTAGATTAGTTCTAATGAGGACAATAGATTAAGCTTAGAGATCCGGACTCCTGATTGACCGGTCCAATGAGTCAGTCGACTTAAACTCCTGAATATCGAGAAGATTTATTTTTCTTGATTTATAATGATGATTTTATGCATGTATAAATTGAATTGAACTGGTTTTGTACTGGTTAGTCAGTTTTGTACTGACTTATTTAAATTCAATTTTTCAGATGACACGGACTATTACCACATTGACTCGTCGCGAAGTGAGGCGAAACTAGCTCCGAGAGGAGATTCAGGAGATAGAGTATAAGTCTGCTTATGGAGTCGACAGACATGTTAGACGACTTGATAGACTATTTTGGAAACTTGAGCAAGAAGAGTTTCCAGTCTTGGACAGTTATAGGATATGGACATTAATGCAATCATTGCCAGAGTATCCTAGGGTAATAGCAGACTATGTATGGGGACATCATGAAGAACGCGTCACATATTCAGAACTGTGTGAGGAACTGCTTCACCATATGGGTGAAGAAGAGTCTGAAGAGGACCAGGAAATGTTCGAGGAAGATCCAGAAATGGATCTGATGGAGAATCTTGAAGATGCCACATCTAAGATTATACCAAATGAGTCCAGGTTAATAGGGATAATGTTGGTTGCTGCACTAGTGTTTGTCCTAGTGGAAGCAGTGTTGGCCTATCTAGTTTATTAGTGTTCTGTTTAATTTACTATCGTTATGTACGAACAGTGCTAGCTCATCTAGTTTTTTAGTCATGTAATAATTTCTGTCGTTATGTACGAATAAAATTATATAATGAAAAGTTATGTTATATGTTAACAAACTTGGAAATGATTAGTTCATTTCATGACATGATTAGTTCATGTGAATATGATTCGTTCATATATTCAAATGATTAGTTCATATGAAAAATGATTAGTTTATTTTAATAATGATTCGTTCATTAGATGGGATGTGTGTAATATGATTGATCAATGTTGATTAGATTAGAACATACAAATGATGAGTGGAAACAATGTTATCACTTGATTTTGTAAACTAACTCTAATTTACACTGAGTCAATAAATAATTGCACATTTATGAATTACACTGAATAATAAATAATGTGTTTATTTATGTAGATCATGACAACTAAAAATAATAATGGTGAGAAATTATATGGGGATAACTACAAAATCTGGCACCTCAAGATACAATACGTTCTTGAGAAACAAGAAGTTTTAGATGTTGTAAATCAAATCATGGAAGAACCGGTTGATGGTTCTACAACACAGCACAGATGTGACCTTGATGCCTATAAGGCATGGAAAAGGAAGGACTCCATTACTAAGGGTATATTGATTAGTTCAATGGTGGATGACCTGATATTTGAGTATGAGCCATTACCATCTGCTCATACTATCTGGGTAGCCCTTAGAGAGAAGTACAGTGGAGTCAGTCTGAGTAAGCTCCGTCATCTAACTATCAAGTTTGATAGCTATACAAAACGCTCGAATGTTATCATGGACCAACATCTCAGGGAGATGGGTAACATGATTCGAGAGCTTAAGACTGTTGGTCATGCGTTGATCGATGAACAACATGTTTAAACAGTTATCCGTTCCCTTCCTGATTCTTGGGAAACGATGAAACAGAATCTGGCCCACAGTGAAAGTATCAAGACTTTCACCAATGTCTCACACCATGTTGAACTTAAGGGGGAGAGGATTGCATCCGCAAGGATTTCTGGTCAAGCTTTTGTAGCTGAAGGTTCTGGTTCCAAGAATAAGAAAAGATGGTTTAAGAAAGGAAAGGGAAAAGGAAAGGAGGCTAGTGCTATTGCTGTTAAAAACCAAATCAAGAAGAGAGGAAAGAGATATGGACAAAGACCTATGAGCAAGATGACTTGCTTCAACTGTGGCAAGAAGGGTCATTTTGCTCGGGATTGTATTGAGCCTAAAAAGGTAGATCCATTATTGTTTTCTTTCCACGAGCAATATGTTGCAAGTACAGTGTTGTTAACTGATTCGTATTCTTTGTGGATTATAGATTCAGAAGCAACGAACCACGTAGCACGTGATCGAGCTACATATGTGGAGTACCGTCAGGTACCAGCTGGCAATAAATGGATATATGTAGGAAACAATGCAAGAATTGAAGTCAAAGGCATTAGCACTTGCAAGCTCAACGTTCGTGGTGGGCGCACTTTGTTTCTACATGATGTCCTGTATGCTCTTGAGATTCGACGGAATCTAGTTTCCGTCATTTGTCTTCTTGATTTAGGTTATACTGTAAATTTTTATAGCCGTTGTGTGGAACTTCGAATTAACTCTGTGTTAATTGGGTATGATTATGTAACAAATGATTTTATGGTTCTTGATGTAGAACCAAATAATAATGATGGTTGTTTTTCAAACATTGCTCTTACTAGTAATGCTGATGTTAATAATGAAATGTGGCATGCTAGGCTAGAACATATATGACAAGAACGAATGAATAGATTAGCTAAGGAGGGTTTTAGGCACTCATGCTAAGATTAACTTGTCTATATGTGAGCATTGTCTTGCTTGAAAGACGACTAGAAACCATTTGGTAAGGCTATTAGAGTTGAATCACCATTGTAATTAATTCATTCGGATATTTGTAGTCCAATGAATATGAAGACTAGAAATGGGAGTTCTTATTTCATTACATTTATTGACGACTTCACGCATTTTGGTCATGTGTATTTGATTTCTCACAAATCTGAAGCATTGGATTGTTTTATTCGTTACTTGAACGAAGTTGAGAATTAATTGGAATGTAAGGTTAAAACCTTGCGCACTGACCGTGGAGGTGAATATTTGTCCGATCAGTTCAAGACAATGTGTAATGAGAAAGGGATTATTAGACAACTAACTATCCCTGAAACTCCACAGCAAAATAGGGTTGCTGAAAGAAAAAATAGGACTCTTCTTGAAATAGTTAGGTTTATGATGACGCGGGCTAATTTGCCAATCTCCTATTGGGGAGATGTATTATTAGTTGCGGCATATATACTTAACAAAATATCTTCAAAGTCAGTTCCATCTACTCCACATGAACGTTGGACAGGCAGAAAGCTGGATTTAAGTAATCTGAGACCTTGGGGGTCAGCTGCCTACGTTCATGATAAGACTCATGAACATGAAAAATTAGGACCCAGAGATAAGAAGTGTATCTTTATAAGGTACTCTGAGACTTCTAAGGGTTATGTTTTTATTGGTGAGCGACAAGATGGAACCATCTTTGAAATAGAGTCAAGAGATGCTACTTTTCTTGAAACTGAGTTTCCAACACGAGGTGAAGTTGATAAGACAATTCCTCTATATGAGATAGAGGAGGAGGATAATGTTCCTTTATCAACAGATCAGGAGATGCCTGAATCTAGTGAACCGAGTGGGAGTAATTTGCCACTGCATGAGTCAGTTTCTCAACAGTCTAACCTTCGAAGAAGTAGTCGTCAGATTATTCCTCGGAGAAGGTTTGATATTGAGAATGAGACATTGATGGTTCTACCAGTTGATGATGAGGAACCTTGAACAGTTGAGGAAACTTAGTTAGAAAAGAATGGAAAATTACAATAGATGAAGAAATGGAGTCAATGAGAAAAAAATCAAGTTTGGGATTTAGTCGATCTTCCTCCGGGCCGAAGTGCTATTGGGAATAAGTGGATTCTCAAAGTAAAGAGGAAAGCAGGTGGATCGATTAATCGATACAAAGCTTGATTAGTTGCAAAAGGATATACCCATATGGAGGGTATTGACTTTGAAGAGACATTCTCCCCAGTTGTGAAGTTTGTGTCAATACGTGTCATCCTAGCTATAGTAACACAATATGACATGGAATTACATCAGATGGATGTAAAAACTGCTTTCCTTAATGGTAATATTGATGAAGAAATCTATATGGTACAATCAGAAGGTTATGTTGTTGAAGGCCAAGAGAAAAGAGTATGTAGACTTCGGAAGTCTATATATAGGCTAAAGCAAGTGTCAAGATAATGAAACACAAGATTTAATGAAGTAATTGTTGGTGCAACCTTAGGTCAAGGTTGACCTGGTTGACCCAACTCGAGGTAACTTGACTCGAGTTGTATTTTGATGTTTGACTTGGGAAGATTGTCGGTGCAACCTTAGGTTAAGGTTGACCTAGTTGTGTTGCATGTTGATGTTTGACACTCGTGAGAGAGTTCTATTCTTGTTGTGGGACAAGAATAGATGGTTGGGAGATTGTTGGTGCAACCGTAGGTCAAGGTTGACCTGATTCGGGAAAAAGTCCAAGCAGGGAGCTTGGCACTGGAAAAGTCCAAATATGGAGACTTGGCACTGGAAAAGTCCAAGCAGGGAGCTTGGCACGCGAAAAGTCCAAGCACGGAGCTTGGGAAAGGGAAAGTCCTAACTGGATGTTAGGAAAGAAAGTCCTAGGGATGTTAGGACTGGAAAGTCTGGCAAGGGAAAGTCCTAACTGGATGTTAGGCAAGAGAAAGTCCAAGCAGGTGATGAGGACCGGATGTTAGGCATGGGAAAGTCCTAACTGGATGTTAGGTAAGGGAAAGTCCAGGCAAGTGTGTGGGATCGAAAATCTAGAAGGGAAAATCCAGGAGGTGAAACCTGACCGGATGTTTGGAACAAGTAAATCCAATTGACCGGACACTTGGTGGGGAGTCTTAGCAGGTCAAGGGAGTGACCAGATGCTACATGATGAACCAATAGGTCAAGGTTGACCGGATATTGGTTTGGACTTGGTTTGGGCAAAAAGCTCGGATCGGCCTCCATCGATCCGATACTGTTTCTCGATCGGTCTTGTGACCGATCGATTCCGAGCATATCGGAGTTCCGATCGGTCCACGCACCGATCGATCGGTCCAGGACCGATCGGTGTATGCCGATCGGCCCACGATCGATCAAGAGACGAGAGAGAGAGCTGGATCGTCCGGGGACCGATCAGATCGATCGGTCCGCACCGATCGTGATTGATCGCGACACCGAAGGGTTCATATAGGCCGATCGGTCCGTTCAACGAGTTTCTTTCTTCTTCGCAGTATAAAAGGAGGGCATCTATGCAACAACTCTTCTTCCTCCTTCCTCAAGATCTAATTTTCTTTCCTTAAGATTTTCTTTCTCATCGCTTCATCCACTCGACGAGAAAGCAAGATTGGTAGAGTGCTTGTGTATTCTTATTGTATTTCTTGCTTACTCTTTGTTCTTGTACTCTTTGTTTGCTGTTGCAAACGTTTGTGGCGAGGTTTCTCCACCCACAAGGAGTATATTGTATTAGCCGGCGAGGAGTAGGAGCTAATCTCGAACCTCGTTACATCCTCGTGTTAAGGTTTGGTTTCTTCTCTTCGTTTTTGTATTTCCACTGCACTAACTAATTGTAGGAAGAAACGCGAGAGATTGGGGTCGGCTATTCACACCCTCTCTCTAGCCGTACGAAGGATCCTAACAGTAATATTGTCTTAGGGTTTCGAAATGGTCAATGAGGATCATTGTGTTTACCAAAGAAAATAGAAAGGAAAGTTTGTCATTTTATCATTATACGTTGATGATATGCTAATATAGCTGGAAGCGACATAAAGTGTGTGATAGAAGTCAAAAGTTGACTTTCATCACAATTTGACATAATAGATATGGGAGAAGCAGAGTATATCTTAGGAGTGAAGATCGTTAGAGACCGATCAAAAAGGCTTTTGGGTTTATCTCAAGAAGCTTATATCACTAAGATGCTACAACACTTCAATATATCAGATTTCAACATTGAACAAACGCCTATAGCGAAAGGTACTGTTTTGAGCAAAAGTATGTATCCCAAGACTCCTGAGGAAATAGCCGAAATGAAGAAGAAATCATATACCAGTGCTATTGGTAGTTTGATGTACACTATGTTGTGTACTCGTCCTGATATAAGCTATGTTGTTGGTTTAGTTAGTCATTTCCAGTCAAACCCAAGATCGAGACACTGGAAAGCGGTGAAGAGGATATTCAGATATCTCAAAGGAATAGCGGATTATTGCCTCTGCTTCCAAGGATCAGATATGAGCCTAAGTGGCTACTTAGATGCAAATTGGGTAGGGGACCTTGATGACAGAAAATCCACATCTGGCTATGTCTTCTTGTTGAATGGTGGCGTCATCTCATGGAACAGCAAGAAGCAGGCTTATGTAGCCTTGTCGACAATGGAAGTTGAGTATGTGGCTTGTGCAGTGACTGTGCAAGAGGCTGTCTGGCTAAGAAGGTTCCTGAAGCATCTGAATATTGCTGAGGACAATGAGAGTCCTGTTACAGTGTACTGTGACAATCAAACTGCGATAGCTTTTTCCAAGGAAATATCACAACAAAGGCAAGCATATAGAAATTAAATATAATTTTGTAAGGGATATTGTGACAAGAAAAAGATTATTCTTGAGTACATCCCTACACGGAATATGCTTGCTGATCCTTTTACTAAGTCATTGACTAAAGAGTCATTTCATGGACATGTGAAGTCATTGGGACTTCGAAGAATGTAACTAATTGTAAAGACATTTTGATAAATGAAAAATGTCATGATCTATTCAGTATATATGTCTTTGTTATATTCAAATAAAAGTCTCAATAAGCATGTTGGCAGATTGAAATTGGTCCACTCACATAGACAATCATCTCTATTTGTTAAGTACAAATAGAGGTAAGACCGTTGCTTATGGGATAGCTTATGTAGCTGTAAATAGAGACATACCCATAAGTTAAAGTCGCCTTGATAAGTGTGTCAAGATGAGATCATTTGTATAATAATTGGAGTAAATGCACCTACCATTTACTGAATCTACTTAAATGTCATATTAGAATTAATATGTTGAATTCAGGATTAGACATTAGGTATGTCTAGATCGAAATCTGTACGATGTTAAATTTGGAAAAAACATGCGCTCTTTTTAGTAAAGAGAATAACATCGTAACATGTGATTCATACCACATGTGCTATGGCGACAAGAAGGGTAGTAGGAGAATGGATCCCTTCTTCTCTACTATGTGAGACCCTTGAGA